>NW_010256984.1:0-26748 GCF_000690775.1 Eurypyga helias | reverse complement strand
GCGGAGCTGGAGAAGGGTCTGGAACACAAGTGCTGTGGGAAGCAGCTGAGGGAACTGGGATTGTTCAGCCTCGAGAAGAGAACCTCTCGGTCAGATGATGCTCACCTTCCTCTTATGTTCTATCATCAAAAGTGTTGTCAGGAATAGGAAACACCTGTTCTGCCCAGGCATTTCCCAGGTCCACAGGAAGTATTGGTTTTCATGGAAGAGCTATTTTAGATGAAAAAGATTTGCACTGAGGAATTTGTGGTAGTTTCTGTGTGTGAGGACTATTAGCATTGTGTGTATCTGTTGAAAGGCTCATATTTGGTTCTGAATAAATGAAAAATAGATCCTTGAGTATCCATGGAGACAAAATGTGCTGGAGGGCATAAAAACTGAAGAACTTATAGGGTATTTTCATCTCTAGACTTTTCTTACTGAATGGAATATATTTGCAATGGGGGCAGATCACTTCGTAAGACATGAGATGCTATGTTTCAGTTGGTCTTCTGGGCTTTAAAGTACATAGTATCATGAAGGCAGGAAATGCAGAACTTAAGGAAACCTAGATTGGTAGTCAAGTGCATTAGGAAAATGATGATTGAGCTTCAGTGTCACTGCGGCAGAAAACTAGCCGGTAGTTTTAATGCAATGATTTAATACAATTAAATTTTTCCTACTTTCTCTTTTTTACCATTTATAGGGTACTTTTTTTAAAAATTTATTTTAAGTTTTAAGCTGAGTGGACTAAATGTCATTCAGCTATCCCTTCCCCTCTGGTGACGAATGAGATGGTGTTTTGTCCCTGTGGGATGGGGACAGAGCACAGTTTGATTCTTTTGGAGGGACAGAGAAGAGCCCTGGGAAGCACTAGCAACCCAGTCTGGCAAATATGTGAGGGTTGTGTGTGGGTTGTGTTTTGTTTTTTTTTTTTTAAAGACAGAAGCTATGCAGCCTTAAAAGGACTTGTTTAAATTTTTGTGTGTGTGTGCTGAATATGTCAAGTTTGTAAGGAGCCAGCGATTCTCGCATCCTTTTAAAGTGAAAATTAAAGAATACTTCACATACTGTTTCCCACCAAAATGCAGATTCTATCTCTTGCTGTGAGTAGAATCATATAACTGAATTTAGTGAGAAACAGCGTGTGGACTGTTTTCATAATTGGACGTTTAAAATTGGGTTGGGAGTCCAGGATCTGCTGGCTTCTAGCAACCTTGACACAGTGCACTCAGAAGGAACCCCCTCTCCTCCCCCTCACCCTGCGAACCTAAACAAGTCCTTTTAAGGCTATATGAGAAGAATGGCTGATAGCTAGGATATAGGTGCTATATAAATCATTAAATAAGTGAATTAAATAGTATGACAAGGACTGGAGTGAAATGGAAAACAGAAATGGCAGCAGAAATGCAAAGCTCCTTAGAGTTTAGATGGAGGTTTGATGCATTTTGTGGCTTCTTTGCCTTAAAATCAGTTCAGATGGTTGGGGAGTGTATGGTATATTCCTGTTGTATAATCATAGCCGAGCTAGGGTCTCAAAGAAAGGTCTGAGGAGTGTGTAACGAACACTTGGTAATTGCCTTCCATGAATTGCTAAAGAATGCAGCGATGGAGGCTTTTTGGATTTCGGTGTACGTGGTTTGCTGATGGGGAACTGAGTGGTGGACTGTTCACTTGCGTGTCATTTTTCAGAGTGCTTCCTGAGCTTACAGTTATTTCGTAGCAGGCAAATCCCATGAGCCTTTGAACAAAGTGAAAAATGCAATTGCTGCTTTAGGACAACTTCATTCTTTCCTGCGTGTGTTATACATCTGGCTTTTCCCATTTTGAGCTCTTGTGATTAGGTTGCACGCTACAACTAACTTTACTCCCACCAGGCGCCGTGCTTCCCTAGCCATCCCTGGATTTTACGCCGTTCCTCTTCAATGTGTGGCTTTATCGTGAAAGGTACGTTGGGTTAATGGGCACAGGATGCTCATCTTTGCAAGCTGATACAGCAATCTTGTTTTTTGTTTCCTATTCTTCATTAATTTAGATATTAACATGGGTTTAATGCAGCATCACTTAGATTAGCAAAACATTAAAATCATTCCTGTAAGTCAAATCCCTTAATGCATCTTCTCATCTGTGAAACTCCTCTGGAATGGCCTTGGCTTAGCCAAGGTTGCTCTCTAGCATTGGTAGCAGGCTGTGAGCTGTGATCTGGCTATGAATAAATGTAATGCAGTGAAATCTATCCTGATAAAATTGTTGGCATTACTCCCATTATATGTGGAACTTCTGAAACATACTTGATTTCTTTGTGGTTTGTAGTGTACCTCTGTCTGCAGGACTCTGACTCTAATCCCTTTGAGATGAATGGGAGTTGTTTCTTCTCTCACTGGAGTCAGTTGAAAAAGTCTGCAGTCTTTTTCTCCCTCCCCACCCCAATTTTCTGGTATGTCAGACACTCCAGCACTGCTTATGCATTCTCAGGCGTCCATCTCGTTTTACTTTTGAAAATGGCTTTATTACCAGACTTTGAATTGAGGTTGTTTAACGGGACATGGACTTTATTTGTAATCCTCATGACATGTAGGGCAGAACAACCTTTGCTACTTTACAGGACTCCTCAGTATTTTTAATGTGCCACACCACTGTACAGACAGTACAGGATGCAGCTAAATCCAGTTGTGGATAAATGCTTGCCAAATGTGACAAGTTCATCTTCTTTACCGCTCTAAGGACCACTAGGCTGGTTGGAGGCATGAAGACATGCCGTTTCTATGATGCTGTCCTCTCTTTCGCACTGAATAAACGTCCATTGCTGACGCTGTTTTGACATGAGTGAAAATCATGTCTCACATTTGTCATGGTGTACGCAGTTAACTACTTCAGCACATTTGAATCCCTCTCTGTGGGAAAACGTGGTCAGGGGAAAATCAGTCGGGACAGAGCTTTTGTAAAAAAGCATTCTGGCAAGAGACTCGATTAGGGCAGTGCTGTTCCTGCTTGAGTCACAGCATTAGATAGATACCAATATTTGTGGCTTTTGAATGGAGCTGCCCATCAACAACCTTGAATCGAAAGGGAAGATACCACTCTGCTCCAGAGGAACTTCAAGGCAATGAGATGAACAAAAGCTCCTCAAAGGATGAAATGCTCTGGCTTATCTATTATTGTTTTGTGACTTTAGACAATGTCAGTTTTTGTTTTGATAATTGCTTTCTTTGATTTGCAGTAAAAGACCAGACTGTTTCCTTGGATTTCTTCCCTAGCTGTGCAGCTTTGGGCAACTTCACATTCAAATTTGAATCTAAATTCTTTGAGTCAGCCTCATCGTTGGCGTGAAAGAGTAAAATAAAATCTAAGTGTGATGGATTTCTTCTAAATGGAAAGCTTTATTAGCTTATTAATTTCTTGGGTAGTTTGGTAATGAGTTACTAGGCAAATGTTTTTATTACATTCTTTCTTACTTCATTTTTTTGTTTGTCCCCTAAAGGAGAGCTCTTGCTTTTGGCAGCAATTTTTATTGGCCACATTTAGATGGAGTACAAGTGTGCAGCCAGCATGCTTCCTTATGCTGCATAATGAAAAAGTGTGTGCTAGCATTTTGAATTATGAAGAAATTTGTTTTCATAATAACTTTGGATATTCGGTGGGGTGCAATTATTTATCACAATAGGTACTTTTTATTTCAACAGTGTACTAATTAGGATGTTAATACTCTTTAAAAAAATCCAAGACTGACAGTGAAGGTTTGGGAAAAATAGCATGATGTACCAATTTGTTTTTCTAAATAATATTTTGCTACTTATTTTCTCAGCTGCTCGGTAAACTACTGCAGAAAAAAGTTTCTGTTTATCTGACTGAAGAAGTTTTAAGGGTTTAAAACACTTTTTACTTCTGGGAAGGGTGGAGGATGAAAGTAGTAACTTGCTCGAGTCTACTGATAAACTTTAATGACTGGCACTGTCAGCTTAAAAACCAGATTCACCTATATACATTCCTGCCAGTGTTACAATGCTGTCTAATAGGCCTTTTACCGGGGAAAGTTTAGAAGTTATCTTTTTTTTTTTGTTTGTTTGTTTCTCTTTCTTTTTTACAGAAGTAGAGAATAGTTAAGACCAGAAGGGCACTCCTGGAGATGATCCAGTCCATCCCCTTGCTCAGAGCAGGGTCAGTTACAGGTTGCTCATGACTGTGTCTGGTTATGTTTTGGGTATCTCCAGAGACGGTGACTACACAGCCTGTCTGGGCAACCTGTTCCAGTGTTTGACCACAGACAGAATAAATTTTTCTTGGATTTAAGTGGAATTTCAGTCTCTTCCCCCTGTCTCTTGTCCTGTCGCTGGGCACCTATTTCCCCCCCATCAGGTATTTCTGCATGTCGATAAGACCCCCCCTAGGGCTCATCTCCAGCTCTCTCGGCCTCCCCTTGTCTGAGATGCTCTTGTCCTTTAATCATCTTTGTGGCCCTTTGCTGGAGGACTCTCTCCAGTAAGTCCCCATCTCTCCTGGAAGTGGGGAGCCCAGAACTGGGCCCCATATTCCAGGCATGTCTCACCCAGTCTGAGTAGAGGGGAAGGATCCTCTCCCTTGACCTGCTGGTGACACTTTTGTCTGATGCAGCTTATGCGGCTTAGGAAGCTGTTGACCTTCTTTGCTGTGAGGGCACGTTGCTGGCTCAAGTTCAGCCGTTGTCCACCAGAACCAGGGCATTTCCTGCCAAGTTGTTTTCCAGCCAGGCGGCCCTGCTATATTTGACTTGTATGACAGTTCTTGCGTCATGCTCAAGCCTCCCTAGAGGTCTAGCAGGTCTGCCATGACGTGGGCCGTGTCATTGAGTTGGTCTACCTTTGTGCAGCATGCCTGCCCTGTCCTACAGGCAGCATAGGCAGTCTGCACTCCCATTAACTCATGTGGCATTTGACATCTGTAGCTGGCTTATGGACCTCACGATGGCTACTTGACACAACTGCAGTGGTCTGCTAGGAAGTGTGGTCCCAGGACTGAAATCAATACAGTGTGCTTAGTTTGTGCACACAGTGTAGGCAGGAATACACGAGCTTGGTTCTGCACTAAGCATTCTCTCTTGTGGGTGCCTTTAGTGTCTTACCGTAAACCAAAAGGAGAGCTGGTATCCAAAAGGTTTTGACACAAGGAGAATTGGTCTTGTTCTCAAAAACCAGTGTAGGTCTGTTGTTATTATATAACTGCTTTCCTCCAGTGACTTAAAGATGCAAGCCTTCTCTCTTTTTAATCTGGACCTTTCATTCATATTAAGGCAAAACCGCCACAAACTTGCTTGTAAACCAGCAAAAATCAGTAAGATTCAGGAGCAGGTGTGGTACCTGTAACTACTTTTAGCCTCCTCTTTAGGTTGTGCTGGATTGCAGCTCAACACTCTTTTTTCATGTTTATGAAATCAAGGAAGCTAGAAAGCTTTATGCATGTTTTGGGGCCAAGAAATCCTGCATGCGGACATAAAAGACATCTTACTAAATCTTTATCAAATGGGAATAATGTTCTGAAGCACAAGCAGGGAAGTCAAAGATGCTGTCTAACACTTTCTTTGCAACTTTACACCACAATGCTTTTAAAAAGTATTTAATTATTTATTTGTCAGATGCAAAGATGCAGAAGGCGGCTGAAATGATAATCTTGGTTTTCCAGTCAACTCTTTTCTTCCCCTAATTAAGGAAAGCTTATTATCCATATAATACCAATACGTGAAAGAATTAACTGCTTTAATAGGCAAATACTTAAAAGTACTGAAGCCTTGAAGCCCAGCCTTGAAGAGAAAGATGTCAAAACAACAATTACTTGTTTTAGATGTTTTTTAATTGTATAACCTTGTATCAGTAAGGAAAACAGCTTATAGTGTCTCTGTGTTTGGAGCCGAAGTACTTAAATGAATATGAAAGTCCTGTGTTAAAACTTTTTTCATTTGACTTGCTGCCAACAGATTTTTTTTTTTTTCTCTGAGATACAAAGCATTTAAAAGGTTTAGTCATTTTTAGGCTCATAATGGTGGTGTATTCCTGAAAAATGCATGCTGCCCTGAATTAGAAGGATGAATTTATTTATTTAGAAGGATGATTATTTACACTGGTAGTAAAATCCCATGGAAGACTAGTAGTATCTTCTAACCACACAGTGTTGGGATGAGCCGTGTGTACCTGTAGTGAAGAGCACAGCTGTTGGTAGAGAATGAACCAGTCCTGAAGTAGGTGAGATAAAACCAGCTGGACCAACCATCTCCACTCAGTGAAAGGAAAGGGGGAAGAAGGAGCAGAGTGCTGAACTCTTAAGCAGAAAAGGGAGAATGCCTTTTTCTCTCATCTTGGGTGCGCCTCAGGGCCAGTCAGACAAATATTAGCTGAGGTGCTTTGTCATCTCTTCGTAGCCCTGTTCTGGGCTGTGAGTGTGCGCTTTTGGAGGTGCACAAGAATGAGAAATGTTCCTGGAGTATATATGCTGATGTAGAAAAGGATTAATGATTTAGGAGACGTTTTCTAACAGGGCCTGTTTCTACTTAAGCTGAGCAGTGATGCGATGTTCACAAAGTTTTGCACTGAACTGCTAGTACTTCTCGGTATTCCACAGAGGAATTTGCAACATCTGGTCTGAGCTAAGTACCTGTGTGCAAAGCCTGGTTATAAATGTGTAGGTATGTGAAATGAGATAAGGAAGTGTTGGAGGACAGGAGTTTCATTCCTGTTGCCTTTTAAAGGCTTCAGCTCTCATTGAAAGGTGTTCCCCATTGCTGTCCTGTGAAAGAAGGACAGTTGTTTCTGATAAGCAGGCCTCAAATGTCTCCTTAATGTTAAAATATTAGCCTATGGATACCTCACCCTCCACTTTTTCTTTTTTTTTTTTTTTTTTTACAGTCCTCGGGCATCTCAGCTCTTGCCAACACTGTCTGCGTGCAAGACCCCTTGGTGCAGAGCACAGAGATGTTCTTCATATCTGAGGCAGCAGCTGAAGTATTTGCTTGTTGCTTAGTGTTCACTGAACCATCAGGAAGCCTTTCAGGAAGTTTTCTTCTGCTCATGAGGGAAAACTCTGCATATATGGTCCTCTCTACACGTTATTAACGTGATCTGTCCCTTAGTTCTTAGGAGGTAGGCCTTAACGATACTCTTTATAGCTGAGAAAGAATGAGTTTCTGTTTGGCTATCAGTAGCTAGCATTGTCACATAGTTAATGTTTGGGGGTGTTAATGTTTTGTTACATTGCTAAACGCGAATATCCCACCGGATATTTGGAAGCTCGGAGAGGCTGATTTGTTGCAGTACCACTGTCCTTTTGGAATTTAAAATGAGGAAGCTCCTAGGTATGTCCCTTTTTTGTGGGGCTGCTCCCTAGAGTCCATGGCTGTGCTCACCAGTCCATTAGAGAATCCCTTCATCGGTAGAATGAAATTAGTATTAGAAGTGAGCTATTGACTCTACCACTGATTCGTTACAGAAGACTTTGTACCACTTCTTTTTTTTTTTTTTTCCCCTGCAGTTCCCTCAGTATCTCAGTCCAGGTGACCAAGGCTGATTGCCATGTACACAAAATCCTCTTTAGTCTGGCAGCGTATGTGATTATTCTTACGCTGAATGTATTTATAACTTACAGGACCAGGCTCAGTGTATCACTGCATGAAAGAAAGGCTATTCTGGCATATATCAGGTAAATCATCCAGATGGTAGAAGCTGTGTCTTTCAGATTCTTTTGGGTTTTGCTTTAGGAATTGCCTCTTCACTGGTGACACTGAGAAGGAAGGCGTGGGGCCCTTATAGGGGGTAGCAGTCAGCGTCTGCTTGATGGCTGGTGGATGGCCAAGCGTGTGTCGCTGTGCTTGCCTGCTGCCTGCTACAGCAAGAGTTGAAGGGGTGACTTGTTGCTGAGATATTTTTGAGGTGGTAACCTAGCAAAATAGAAGCCTTTGAGTGAATGATGGCAATATAAATTCTTGTTATTGTAACTAACTGGAGGGTTTGAGGTGGGGTGTTGAAAAGGTAGAATGCTTTCTGCTTGTGGCTTGTCACCTTGGGTGAAGAGATTGGCCCCATCTGTTGACATTTAAGTTAATCCGCATTTGTTCTTCAGACAGGGTGATGTTTTCTGTCAAGCTGTATTTTTCTATCTTCTTTTGACTCTCCATTACTTAAAATATTCCTAGAAGCTACAAAACAGCCTTCCTCATGCATCTATTAAAGGTGTTGGAGCCCAGCCCTTTGCTGTCTTTATATTTAAATTTAAGATGACATCACTGATGATAGTCATGGTAAGGTAGAGAATGAGGAAATTTAGTAATTAAAAAAAACCCAAACCCTGAAGGATCTTTATTGTACTAAAATTTTACATGTAATAAGAATGGTTCTTATTATATTGACCCGACTGAGCACCATGATGGTGTCCAGCAAGAATCTGCCTGTGCTGGCCTTGCCCGTTTGTTGTGCTTTAACCTGACCTGCCTGTGGGTCAGGAAGGCTGTTTCCCCCCACCCCCAGTAAGCAGAGGAGTTGGCGCGACCGTCGTGTGTCACACGGAGGAGACGCTCGCGGAAGAGGTGTGTATGCTGTCCCATGACATGTTGGGCTGTTGATGCAGTTGGTTTATGCGGAGAGAAGAACTCTCGTTGCAGTCTAGTAGGACAGCAAACCACAATCAAAACAGTTGCATTTGTACACAATGTGAAGAAGCTCGTTTAATCCGCAGGCAAGTTTCAGAGGTCAGGTCCTTTCATCCCATTGCTTCGTCTTGGCAGCGGCCCAGCACCGAGGGAGAGTTCTGTCCTCGCTCCGTAATTCCTTCTCCAGACAGCCTCCTCAGCCAGAAGAGAGTGTCTCTCTCAACCGTGTTATCTCCCTGGACCTGGTGAATGCACAAAGAGCAGCTATGCTGGAAATGTGAGTTGCTTCATCGTCCTTTTAAAGCAGCTCTGGCTGACCCACTTCCCTCCGGGCCCCCTGATCCCCTCCTGTCCTAGCTGAGGTTGCGTACCTGTGAGAGTTTAGGGATCCGGGACACGTGGAGGCTACTGCGATTGGTGAGAGATGAGGGGTGAGATGTGTAGGTTTCTGTATAGGTACAATGAGGTGGCACCACGCACAGTGGGAGGTGAGAGGAGATGATTTACTGGTGTAGGGGGTTTAAAGGGAAAATGATAGACTGCGGTATGTAAGGGTGAATTTAAAGCAGGAACCTGAGAAGAGAGGGAAGAGCAAAAGGATGTGGTCGGTCTGAAGCTGCGCCACTTGCTCAAGAGAAACGCTAGTGACCTCCTTTGGTGCCGTTTGAGGAAAGCTGTGGGACAGCCACAAGTTTATTTAGGCAAGTGCTGTCAGAAGTGTTTGTAAATAGTTTGTTTTCCAACTGATTTTTGGGATGTTTTACATGTGTGTTGCTCTGTAACTTGAAAAAATGAGAGAATTTCTGAAAATTTGGCTATATGCCAACCCTTGAGTTTTCACAAGGAGGGAAGCAGAAAGCATTGGCTCTAATAAAACTGGGGTCCTCTCAGGGTAACTTCCATAAAGGTGGTGCACTCAATTGCCCAGTTACGTTCCTAGTGAATGTGACATTCAGAATATCTACAAGAGCCTTGGAATGTCTCACTTAGCTTTGGTGCGGTGGGGCCTGGCTGCTGTGGTAGCCTCTGCCTTCTTGCTGCCGGGTGGGTGGGTGGGTGGCTGCAGAGAGTCTCCAGCTCATCCTCAGCTTTGCTTTCCAAGGAGTTTATTTAACACTTTTCAATTATTTACGATGTTCAAGCCAGCTTTTACGGGAAAGTGACACTAATTCACACAAAGCAGCTGAAAAGATACTGAGAACTGTGTGGATTGAAAAGGTAAAGATTTAGTCAAAGACAAGACACTTCTCTCATTTCCCAGAAAACATACAGTCAAGGAGATAGGATTACATTAAATGGGTTGGCACCAAGAAAGAAAAATGGCCTTTTAGGCTTGGTCTCAAGAGATATGGGAAGTTTCTGTTAAGCATTAAGCATCCAGGGAACCTCTTGCCCCTCAGGTACTCGGATCTTTGCAGGGTTGAATGTTGGGAGACCTTTTTTTATTTTGTTTCATTCACATCTAGTTGCCAAGTTGTGTAGTACCTTCTCAACTGTGACAGAAGCTAATTAGCAAGTATGGAAAGATGTATTTGAGAATACATGATAATTTTATTATTAAATGTTCTTTTAGGACTTGCAGCTGCTTTTTTTTTTTTAAGAAAATGACTGAGAACATGGCAATGGCAGATTTCTGTGCTTCTGTCAGAATATTCCCATCAGTGCATTACTTTTGCTGACATGCTGTATAACTCTTGAAACCTCAAATTAAGGGAGAAGCCTAGAAGAAAACTGATTAAACATCCTCAGTTGCTCTGAAGTACCTACAGTATGCTTCTGTTGAGGTTTTTTTTTGAGATAAGAATATTTAATTTTGTCTGCTTTATTTAAAAAAAAAAAAAGAAAGATTGTATAACTTTAAAATAAATAACAAGGTATTTGGGGAGGTTTGATGGACTCAGGTGGTAGATTATTTTACCATGGATATGTTCTGCTGCATTTTCCATTACATGTAATGAAAAAAGTTAGTCACGTGCAGTAAGTTTTCTTTACATTTCCCTGACTATATGAAGCAGCTGATAGTAGTAGAAAATGTATACCTTGAAGATCCCCTGTGTAGGTGACGGCAAAGACCTAAACCAGCTTTCCTGAAATGTTTACATTTTTGAAATGTAAGCAAGTTGTATCAAAAAAACCTCAAATGTTAGTTCGCTGCATATTGACTATTAAGTAGCTTGTCCACTACAAATGCTTGTACTCCTGTGGTCCATGAAGAGTGGCTTGTTCTTTTGTCCTTAAAGGGTGACCTAATTCATAGTCATTCTGGGGTTGCAGTGTGAGCACGGGCTTCTTGACCGTGACTTTGCCGTGGAGTTGACCCAGTGACAAGGCTGCGGCAGCTGCTGGGTCCGCCCATGTTTTAAGCCAAGAAGAAGTTGCCCGAGTACTAATGAATGCTGTTAGGGTAAGAAGCAGAGATGCAGGGGAAGCAATGTAGTAGTGGGATTCATTGAGAGCTTAATGCATCTGTTTTCAAAGTAACTGTCCTTTTTTTTGTTAGAATCTACTAATTGATAGAATCTATGATGGGCGTAAAGGAAGTGAGGAAGAAGACATATCGGATAGTCAAGGAGTCTAAGAGGAGGAAAAGGGGAAAGTGAATGTAAAGCCTATCCAGACAGATTAGATGTGTTTGAAGAAAAGTATTTCAGGGAATGGGACAAGATCAGTGGGGAGCGACTCCCGAGCAAGATCCCTGAATAAGCAGTGAAGCAAGCAGGTCATGCTTTGATAGGTGACCAGGAGATTTCTTAGATCAAGAAGTCAGTCTTTATTGAATGGAAGAAGTGAGTAATGGTTAACAACAGTGATAAAGGATGTGGGTGATACTGTTTATCATTTTCCACCATGACAGTAGTTATGTGGGCAGTTCTGGAGTATCAGCATTAAAGTTGAAGATAAAATGCTGTGTGACTGAACTCAGCGTGTGTAGTCCCATTGATTTACTACTATTAAGTTTTCAGTATCTTAACTAACCAAAATGATAGCTTGGGATATACCTGAAGAGCTCTTTTAAAAAGTTTGCATTTTAAGACCTGGAGCTATATAGGGATTGCTTCTTTAACACTGAAATAACTGTTACAGTCTCATTTGGACGTATGTGATTTAAAGTCTATAATGTCCACGTTTTCTGAAAGGACTCATCTTTAAAATCACCTTGGAAACTCATCAGTCTGATGTAGTTTATATATTGCAATTATTGATCTTCACTCTAACTCACTTTCATCTTGTTTTGTCTGTAACTTGTTGACATAAAATAAGCACTTAGCTAGTAACAAGACTATTTTTTCCATATGCAGGTCATAGGTTGGAAACACTTTGTCCTTGTCTCTGCCAAACTCAGAAGCAGCAGCCATAAAAAACACTGAAACGTGATTAAGGATTTTGTAAACCACAGTGAGATACTGGAGATAGGTGGGAAAACCTGTTAGTGACTTAAATTCCATCCTTTTGTGTTACATCATTTACCTTAGTGTGAGAAGTCGAAAAGTGCTTTGCGTTTCTTGGAAACAGCAAAGCATTGCATGTTCTCCAGTGGCATTCTTCAAACTTATTTTGTTCCCAATTTTTGTTACATGTCTTCAGGTCAGCTGTGAAGTGAAGCAGTTTGACCTAATACGCAAGTTATGGAGGGAGAAGAAAAACACTTGAACACTTTATATGCTTGTACAACATTTATCTTCCAGGAGAATATAGTATTTAATAAAGGAAAATGGAAGAAAGATGAAAATACCATTCATAATAGGAGGTCTTGGCTTTAAAAACTTGAAATATTTGCTCTTTTTAATTTTCATTCCTTGGTTACCAATACAATTACCTTCCATAATCTCAGTCCTTTCTCAATACATTATGTTGTGAAAAAGCAATTACTGAAAGACCTAAGCTGGTACAAAAAAAAAACCTGTTCAGACCGAACTGGTAACTTTCATTTAGGGCACAGTAAAGAATCGCATTTGAATTGCAAATAGTTCCCATGCGTATAAATAAAAACAGAGAACAATCATTCTGAACTCAACTTTCATGTCACATTAATAAAAAACAGAACAGAAGCTCAGCTGAGTATTGGGAAATACTTTTAAGCTGAATACATTGCAATCTGTTGCTTATCATAAGTGTTCTGTACAGTTTAATTGTTTCATATAAATTTCTCCTTGTTTTGTAAGTTTTTAAGATTTGGGGTTTATTTACCTGCTTCTGCAGGAGGCATTTTTGACTCTTCTTCCTTGCTGTCCTTTGTGTTTTAATTAGACAGTAAATCAGCTTTCAGTGCTCAGTTACTTGTCCTGTTGATCTGATCTTCAAATCCACCAGGATTTGGGACCCACGGGGTGGGAGGTGGTGATGCCGAGGAACACCTCACCCGGCTCCTGGCAGGCACCCTGAGCACCTGGCTCTGGCATAACCGGCCTCCCGCTTGCTCTTCTACGTGTCGCCATTTCCGCATTGGCATGTGTGTCCCAAGGAGGGCGAGCGGGTTGAGGGCTGGCGTGAAACCAGCCTCTCGTGGCTGACGAGTGTGGTCGTTGGGCACCCTGCATTAACGCAAGTTTAGGACAGTGGTTGCTTTAACTCCCCTTTCTTCTTGTACTTCCCAGCGGGGACCCTCTTGCTTCTGTTGCAAGCGTTGAGCGTTTGAATGAAGCATCAGGGGCTGATGGTCTTTTTTGCAAAACTGACCCTTGAAATGTGTGTTTTTTCCCAGTTGGTAACTGCGTTGCCTTTTCCCGAGGTGAGCAAGAGCTGCATGCGGTCAGTGCTCCCGACGGAACCGGGTGTTTGCTGAAAACAGGAGCTGTTTGGCTCCAGCACAAGAAATGGTGGAGGTTCAGGTGCTGCAGGTGGCTTTCTGCCCCTCTCTCACTCCTCCAGCTCACCGAGGGTATTTCCTACTCCTCTTCATTCCTGGATTGACTCTCTTTACACTCGTCACCACATGAAGTATACATATTTATAGCTCTTAAGTGTGTAAACATGTATTGCTATGGGCTTCTTAGCGTCTCTTCTGCATTAACGCTGCTTGTGATTCTAGGATGCTTTTACCAAGGACTATTATAAGGAATTGTAAATCGTTACTTGTTTAGGAACGCTCCGACTTGATCTTATCGTACATGTGAAGGCAAGTTTAATTTTTTTGTTGGTAAATGGAAACTGTTTTCCTTAGCGTTTGGGGCGCTGAACAGCTGAAGGGTCTGCAAACAGTTTCATCAGGGCAAGAGTAGTACATCCAGCGCTGCACGAGCTACTCTCCTCTCTTCCATGTGGGAAACGTGACGTTTTCTAACCAGATAGTGGGAATGTTTTCTTCTGCAGGCCTGAGTCACTTGTGAGGAATGCTAAGATTAATGCACAACATTAATTTTCTCACTGCCGCCTTCTCCATTGCAAAAATGGAAGCTTGCTTGCCTCTGAACTTTTCTCTCGTTTCCAGCTAATCCTCGGATACTCTGGGCATTTTTACTACAGATTCAAACTCAATTTTGCTATGTAAAATCTGTCCTTGCCTTTTAGTGACCATAAGCACAAAAATTGATGCATGTCTCTCTTTCAGACTTAGCTTTTTCAGAGAACAGCAATTAATCTGTTTGCTCTGGTTCATTCTGTGTGTTGCTGCAATACACAAAACCTTCTGTTCTCACAGAGCTGTGAACAGGAGTTTGCTTTATCAACGTTCCCTAGATATGAAATAGCAATGTAATTCAATTTTGTCCCTTTTCAACATAACAATAATTACAACTAATCTGTAATACCTATTCTGAACTGGCATTTTTATTTAGTACTGGATTCTCTGAAAGAGATTATGCCCGCTGTCATCTGTCTTAGTTTAAGAATTAAGAATTATTGAAAGAGTTACTCTTTTTTTGTTTTAATTTTAATATTTAAGAGATAAAGGATGCCTTCCCAGGTTGCTCCAGAGTAAGCACTAGTGTCTGAATATTGAATCTCATCAAAGGCTCATGCCCAGTTTTTAATGCAAGTGATTTCTCTGGCATGTATTGCACACATGTTGCTACAGAATTTGATCAAAGAGACTTAAGACTGTCTGAAACGAATAAACTACCCATTGAAGCAGCTTTAGCAAAAGCAGTAATGCAAATTTGAGTTAATGTACAAATGAAAGTGCATTGGCCACGGGTATCTCTTTAAGATTTGGCACAGGTAGTTGAAAGCAATCCTAAGTGGAAGGAGTGCAAATGACTTTTTCTCTGTAGCCTGTAAATAGGAACATGCTATCCCTAAAGGAGCAGGGGCAGAGCTCCAGGTATCTATCTGCCTTTGCACTTTGGTCCGGGGATTAGTTTCCAGCATTAACTGTAAGAGCTTTGTCCTGCTCTAACCACCGCTGCCGCTTTCGAGGCTGCGGGGGCACTACCTGGCTTTCCTCCTACCCCTGTTGTGTCCCAGTGCTGCTCCTCAGAGAGGTGCTGCAGAGGTGGCAATGCTGGCTGTGGTCCAACTAGCGTCTTTTGATGAAAGAGAAATCAGTCCAGAGAGCTAGGAGGAAAAAATGGAGATGCTTCGGACGAGTCCGTGTGTAACTCGGTACGGTTGTCAGCAGGTGCTGCAGCTGTGCGTCGTGGGGCTCTGTGCCTGCCAATGCCCATCGCTCGCGCTCTCTCTGATGCCATATGGTGCGAGAAGTAATTATTCCCATCAAGACTACAAAAAAATTAAAGATAACTTCCATTTTAGATAGATGCTTTCTCAGAGAAGCTCATTTTGGCACGAACACATGTAAAATCCTACTCCACTGATGTCACTGATGCCCTGTTATTCATTTAGGATAGATGTATACTCAGGGTTCCTGTGCTGTTAAGGGGCAGAGATTATCTTGCAGCAAATATCCCATTCTGCTCTTTGATGGGATTCTGCTTCTCCACTGTGATAATTAGATCATGGGGGGGTGGGGGGGGGGATAACATTAAAACTCTTGAAAGTTTGTCATTTCATTGAATCAATGAGAAGGCCTAATTAGTAATTGAAAAGATAATTAAAGTGTGACAGGCTGTTAAGTTTTGTGTAGCACGTTGTCTTTCTTTTTCAATAGTACATTTAAAAAAAATTATTCATGACTTTTTGGCCTTTTTTTGTTCCTGCCCTCCTGTGTCTGCTAATTTCAAATGTCCTTATTTTCAAATGTCTTAAATTTTTCTTTGTTGTTGACACCCTATTTCCTTCTTTGGTCTCCTTGTTGTCTCCCTGTTTATATTTTCTGCTTTTCCTCTAGGCATTCAGTGCTTGCTACTACAATTCTTCATGACCCTTCTTTTGTTTCTTTTATGTTGTTATTCCTATTTACCGACATAATTTTCTGAGACACTTGTACTGTGAAGTGGAAACAAAGGCAAGCATGTATTTTGGTGCATGTAAAAGGCTAGAAATTATTTATAAGTGTGAAAGAGAAATTTTTCCTCTTGACTCTCAGGGACCCCGGTTTCATATGAGTTCTGTATTTATATTGTCCCCTTTCTATTTTCCCCGATATTAATACATTGCCAATTTAGGCCTTGTCCTCTCATCGGGGAAAAAGTCCAGATAACATGGATGAAAACTCTCATTTAGTCTTAAGTGGAAGGGAAATTGGTCTTGGTTTTACTAACTGAAAATACCTGAAGCACCACGTGGATCTTAACAAGCCAACATGTCCAATTACACTCAAGAGGAAGCAGATTGAACCACAAACTGCAAAGGGGCTTTCTCAGTGTCTGAGGCCGCCTTCAAAGACATACGTTTTATTTATAGTGTATGTTACCTCAGTGTGTTTCTCAATAGACAAGAAGGAGGAATTAGAGTCATAAGAGTACAGAAACATACTCGAAATCTAGCGTGAAAAGGTTCGTACTGCTTTACAGCCTGTGTCGCAGCGCTTGCTGTAAAGCACCTGGAGAAGAGAAAGGGTTAACCCCCGGGTCCCAACCGATGTGCTCCTTCCTTGCGCGATAAGTACAGGTGGGCTTCTATTCCTGCCTCTACAGGAGGCTTCTTTCTGACCTCAAACAATTTCCCTGTGGCTAAATTAAAGCAGGGAGGGAAATGTCAAGCTGCAAAGTCAAAACAGGCTTTTGATACGCTTGGCTTCTTCTGGAGGGGAAACTATAGCCCTGAGTGTGCGCCTAAGCTCACTGTGGCATGGTGAGGAAGAAGCAGGTGCCGTAAGACAGACCTGCCTGTGTGCCAGACAGGGCTGCACCAGGCCCAGAAAACTCAGGTTCACTGTTCTCTGCTGTGGCCTGGCAGGAGGCTCAAACTCCAGTTTCTTGGAAAAGCTACAAGCCAGTAGGTTAGAGAGCAGCCTAAGATCAGGGATCTCCTTGTTTGTCTTATACCTGTACTGGTTAGCAATATTGTGTTGTTGTGGGTTTTTTTGGGGGAGTGGGTGTGTTTGGTGTTTTTGTTTTTTTTTTTCTTTATGGTAGTACTTGTATTTGTGTTTGGTTTGGTTTTGATTTTGTTTTCTTTTTTTTCCAGAAATATATTCTCACATCTGCTTAGTGTTCTGGCCATGAAGCTCCTCTATAAATGACAGCCTATTCCCTTATTTATGAATGGAAGCTGTGGTCATCCCTCTGTCCTGTAAGCACATGGTCAGTTGGGGTCAGCTGTCCCAGCTGTGTTCCCTCCTAAACTCTTGTGCACTCTCAGCCCACTCACTGGTGGGTGGGGTGAGGGGCAGAGAAGGCCTTGACTCTCTGTAAGCCCTGCTCAGCAACAACAAAAACATCCCTGTTACCAACACAGTTTCCAGCACAAATCCAAAATGCAGCCCCGAACTAGCTACTGTGAATAAAATTAACTCTATCCCAAACAAAACCAGGATACTAGGGACCCTGGCATCATGGTCAGTGTGAGATTATTTTTCATGGATTATTTTTGTTTATTTGAACAGTGTACAGGCAGACCCAATTGTCTCAGAAGTGAATAGTGGTTTGGGGTACCTCAATTTTTTTGGATGACCAGCCCAACCCACTGTTTTGTGTTTGTGAGTTTGTTTGGGTTTTTTTTTTCCCCCCAAAGGATGGGCACTCATCAGCAATCCATCTCAAAGATCTTCACAGAGTGTCTGTAACCTAATTCTGAGGCAGCATATTATAGAAAAAGCTATACTCTGTCAGAGAGAAGGAAATTATTACTTGGTTTGTTCCTGGAGGCTTACTCATTATTAAGATTTGGGAGGGGGAACACCAGAAGCAACACATGTAGTCTGTCCAAAAAAGCCAGCTCTCTTGTTGTATGAGGAACTAGAACAGACTGAAGCTTTCAAGTCATGCAAGCATTCCCCCTAGGGATGCAGGAATGTGTAAAGTATAGCAGATCCCAATTTTTAACCAGGACTCTTGTATTTATAAATGTACCCAGAAGGAAATTTGACTGGTTTGCTCTCATGTTTGTAAAACACAAGTATCATGTATTGAAGTATTTTTATTATTTATAGTGGTAGCTTTGATTTCTGGGTTGGGTTGTCTTTAACATACAGTGAAGAGCTAAATTTACACCCTTAGCCAGTTTTCTGTGTCACACATTGCTACATATTAAAACTATTTGTCAGATGAGTGTTGATTTGAACAGAACAAGTTTCTTCAGAGTAGCCCTGCTTGTGCTACAGCTGTGCCTTAGCTTCAGGAAACACAGTGTAATTAAATGCCAATAGAAATTGTTAACTTGGTGGTAGCTCAAGCGCTTTATTGCAATGAGAACTTGATGTCTTTTATGCAAGGTAATATTAGAGCAACACTTGATTTATCCTGAATTTACAGGACTGTGACGGATCATAATCTAGATCATAATCTAGTTTTTGGACATTAGAATACTTCCTTGAAAAATAGGAGGATTGTAATTCACTTTTTATAATTATACTTTATATATAATTTTTATGGCTAATAGCATATTCTTTGTATGTAATTCTGAGTATTGTCCTGTGGGACCTGGATGGGTAATATGAGGCAAAGTTAAAAATAACAGAGAAGTGAAAAGCCTGAGTCCAGTTATGAAGAATACAGAGCAGTATTGCATACATATGGGAAGGCTCCCCACTTTGTGGATTCAGTAGGATGTATAAATTTCCAAATACGATTTCTTTGTATTATTATCTTTCTCTTTTTCTTTAACCCTCTCACCACCAACACTTAGCTGTAATAGTCTCGGATCTAAATGGTACCCTTTCAAGTTTTGTACTTGCGTTTAGAATTATTGGATAAAAATCACAGTAATCCCAGTGAGAAGCAAAAAGAAGCTGCAGTATTGCAAGCTGCAGTGTGATTTGGTTACTGAAGATTCTGATGTGCATCTGCTTGGTTAAGCAATAAGGATATTTATTCTAATGCATAAACCAGGTGGTAAGTGAAGGGAATGTCTTATATACGAAAACCTTTACACTGATACTCATTTCAGAATAAAAGAAGTTGCACGTTACTCAGCTGTTATTCGGAAAGACTCAGTGGCACTTCTCTGTAAGAGTTCAGTTCTAGAAACAATACATTTATGTTCATCAGCTCTATTGTGCAAAATTGTACTGATATGACAGTTCAAATAATATGATAGCGCTGAGCAATTTGCTTCTCATTTGCTTAGCTGAGGAAGGGATTCAGTCTTCGTGTTCTGAGTGCCTTTCAATCTGGTGTATATATGATTAATGTTGGTGAGTCACTTCTGGTGGGAATTTTAGCTTTTTCTCATACGATGAGATAGGGAGACTTTCTGCTCCTCCCACCACCGGTTTAAAAGCACTGCAGAAGACAGAAAGAAGGAGGTAATTTTTCAGGTTTTCAGGGTTGCACCCAGTTGAAGGGAGCGAGGAGATAGCCAGTCCGCTGGCAGTCGCTGCACAGGTGTCTGCAAACCGACTAGGACAGCTGAGATTGGGATAAAAGTGTAAGTAGATTGTCACTCATTGAGAAACCATCCATTCTCCCTGTTTATTTAAATTCAGAATTGAGCTGGGAAGATGAGTCTGGAAGAAGGGGGAAGCAGAATTTGGGAAGGAGATAGTTCTGAAGGTGCAGGAAGGCAAGTCATGAAGTGAATCCTGAATCATAGGAACTAGCGGTGATCTGGGGACCTGGTTTTCCCTGCCAGAACTAAGGTGGGGAGAATATAATGCTTTACGTAGAGAGGTTAGCTCAAAAGCCTGCTGTAGCTGAATGTGATGTAGGCATGTCAACAGCACTCTCCCTGTGATTTTAAAAAGCCGTTTTTCCTCTGTTTATGCATGTGTGTGCCTGCATAAAAAATGTGACATGTATGGTTTGACTATTGCCATTCCGTTTCCACAGATTTCATGGAATGGGGCAGAATGATTTCAGTACTGAGGACATTCAGAGGGCTCCAGTTCATGTGTACCTAGAGGCCTTGGAAGTGCGTAGGCACACAAATGTATGAGTCCTCCTCGGTGGCATTTTACAGTTTGTTTTAATGCAAACTGCTGACTCGATAACCACTGGTCGCAGCGGGGCTTAGGCAACTGACTTGCTGCTGTTTTAGAAAGTCCTACTGGACCTCTCTGTGTAATTCTAGACTAACATTAAGATACAGTCTGATATTTAAATGTATATGCTTCCCCTAAAATTTGAAATCCACCCCGCATCACTTGTAACAGAGTTAGTGCCTTGCAGTTCATAGTTTCTGCCGGCATCGTCTGTCATCTTGAGCTGTAGCTGTGAGATGGACAGGGCAAGGTCACTTGAGGCTTACCTGTGCTACTGTAGGCAACTGCATTGTAATTATTTTTGTTATAGTAGTGATATTTACTATAGATAACATTACTGACTATTCAGTGACAACAGGAATTCAGTCTTGTATCTTCTATTTAATACCTTTTAGACTAGAATGTCTAAAAATGGACTCAGCAGAAAGCATATGGGTATAATGAGTATAAATGCCAATTAACATGACATTAGTAATGGTGCTCCTGGTTTGGGTTTATGTTATTGTTACATTTGCATGTGTAATTCATTCTGCTATGGAGAAGAAATTACATTCAATTTGTATTACTAGCAGGTTGGGAAAAAAAATAACCCTTGGAGAGGGGGAAAGGTACTGTCTAAAGCATGTAGAAGCAACACTTTAGAAGGCAACTTCCACAAAAAGAAAAAAAAATTGGGAATGGTTCTTTTATTGTATCAGAGATCGACTCCATCCCTTCTTCCCTGTTCTGTTCTTCACAGCTCTTAGAGCTCTTTTTGCTTTTCAGAAGTACAATGACATGTTCTGAGTAGCTGAAAAAAAGCTTATTTCCTCCTTGGGCTGAGAGCAGAAAGGTGATGAATGCTTTGGCAGTGCACTGCTAATGTGCTGATCTGAACACTGAAGGAGGAAACAGGTCTTCAGAAAGATGTAAAATGAAAAGATTTTATAACCTCCTCATTACTTCTAATGTTTGTTTTCAGTATTCTCTGTAGTCTTTTTGCCTTTTCTGAAGACATTTACAGCTTCTTTGCAAATTGCTTTGCCCTGTTGGTTTTCATAATTCATTTTTCATTGAACATCTCAATACAGACAGAGATTATGTTCAGATCAAGCTCCTGGATGATGTTAAATGCACACTAAATACGAAAGCTTGCATGCTGGAGGGTATTTGCACTTGCCTGTCAAGCAAGGATAAACTTTTAGTGACCCTGCAAAGGGTTGCTGTTGCATGTCCTGCAAGGCTGCCATCTCTGAGTTCAGGTGGCACACGCAGCCTGGCTCTTTGGATGGTTTTTTAGAAAGGTAAGACCAGAGAAGTAGGAGTGGGTAAAGAAAAGCAGAGCTCTCTATCTCTGGGTGAGGAGGAGTTTCTCCTGTAGCCTGGCTTCTTTCCTTCTCCATGTGGCCTTTTCCCCATTTCCCATGTGTCTCTGTCACGCAAGGTTTGGAGTGACCTTCCCACTGCTCTCCATTGCACTCTGTGGAGCAGTATTTGGATCAGGAGGGGTCAGTGAGCAACAGCACTTACCAGCGATGAACCTCTGGGCTAGGTTTGCACCATGGGCTACTGTCCCTGAATTTACCACGCAGCCTGCTGGAGGACGTCCACCTGCCTCCTCCCTGGTGGCATCGGCAGCTCAAGATCCCCACAGTGCATTCTTGTATCTGTTCTAACCGAATGGCACCTGGAAAAATAAACCTTTTTTGATCACAAACTCTTACTGTAACACCTGCAAACTACTGTGACAGCCACTTTCTAAATACCCCGAGTGGAACATAATATTCTTGTTATTCTTCTGAAAAGACATCAGAAAAAATGACTTGGTACATTGCCTTTTCTGAATTCCCATTTTCTGTACAGCAGTTTGAGCCTGCGCACAGATGCCTTTGTTTATATAGTTTACCTTTTCAAATCTTTATATCATCTGAATACACAAAGGAAATGCCTCTTCCTGCTTTTTTTTTTCCTTCACATGCTCCTCTGTGTTACATAAGGAGAAAGAAAGTACAGTAAGATTGAATAGCAGATCTTATTTTGCAGCCACTTGCAAAGCTTAGAGCCAGGTCTGCTTTTATCCTGGCTGTTATTTCCCGTGTGATGCTGAATGGACATGAAGAGTGTTTCTAGCATTCACCATTTCTGTTAACTCTGAAATGTTGAATGGGCAGCTGCTCTAACAGTGGTTCGAAATATTTTGTGAATCTATGCCTGATGGCGTGATGTAGCTCTAATAGTGATCCCAGTGGGAACAGATGAGGGAGAGAGTCTATAAATTACCACGGAGCTGTAGTCACATCTCCCAGATTTGTGAAAGCCAGCCGTTATTCTTGCTGATCTAGCGAAGGTACGAATGCCTTCAGCTGATGGCTTGTAGGAGGCTCACCTGGGGGCTCTCGGTACCTGGCGAATCAAAGCGCAGCCACCGCTATGGCAAATGTGGGCTCTTTTAAGATGCCCGTATGAAACGCAGTGCACATCAAGACAACCAGATAGGCAAAGTGGGAATACCTTATTTTTTAATTTTTTTGAAATGTCGCTTTTCTATGTTGTCCTCAGAGCTCCATTTACTGATCTTCAAAAATGAATTATGCTGCGTAATAAATGGTCAGTGTACAACAGCTAAAAATAACTAAGTGATGCCATCTGCTGTCTTAAAAATCTTATTTAATATTACATGTGATGACTGAGTTGTTATCCTAAGAAGAAATTGAAACAGCCTACACTGAGTATAATGTCAGAGCTGTGACATGCTCTCCGATCTGTATCGAAGTTATACAATACAAATATTGATTGTGATTAAATACAGTAGAATGTCAGAAGGAAATTTTGATGCCAGTGTCAGAACAGAATAACTCCGCTATAAATCTACTTTGCAAATAAGTAGAGATTTTTTTTCAGGCTGCCTTGTTTTTTATATTTCTGAGAGGAAGATTCAGAGTCCTGTGGAATAGAGGGTAGGTTGGAAGAACATGGCACACCATCCCTTTAAAGCACATGCGTATTAGAATTTGTTACATAATGATGATCTTCATATTATACTCAGTACTTGTTATCCACGATGGCTTTACTTTGAGATGCTTTGTGGAAAGAATTAACCTGACCATGGGCTTCAAAGGAGTTGAGACCCACATTTGTGTAAGACATAATTCAAAAAGTCATCACCCATTGTCTCTAAGGTAGAACAGATCATACCATCTAATAGTTGAATGTATACCCTAAACTAAAATTGAAATGAAGCTGACTGCTTAGCTTTGAAACAGTAGGTCCTCATTGAGAGAATACTGAATGGTTATTTAAGTTATTTATATAAGTTGCCACTGGTGAAACATTATAGACTGATCCGAATGTCCTGCCATCAGCAGTGCTTCACAGGTATAAATGGGTGCAGAACCAGAGAAACAGGATTTGTGCTTAGCATTTAACTCCTTCTCCCTTTGTTTCTTTTCATAATGGTCTGTAAAGCACTGAGACAATCTCAGCTTCCTTTAATTTATTTTCACCTTAGTGAAAATAATCTGAACCCTGTGAAATAGACTGTAGATTCCAGTATTGCAGCAACTTGTAACTTCTTTTCCTGAATGGATATGCCTTACTTAGTGTGGCATGAATAAGGATATGTTTGGACATAAATATACATAGAACCACAGTCTGATAATGAAATGTGTAATTTCTTGTGGGGGATTGCTTTTTTTTGTGTCTTTTATTTTCTCCCAAGTATCAGTACTGCAGTGATGTGTATTTCTGCTTGTATGTTGAAAGGTACACAATCTGTGCTTTCTTACACTTTTATGTAGTTGAATTTTCATGGAAACACTTATCCAATACATAAATACCCATTTTCAGATGTAGTACACTAGAACTGCCATTTACAGTGCTTGAATGGGACAGAAGTCCTTCAGTTGCTTCCTCCCTCCGTACTTGAGAGCATATCCACAAGATTCACAAATGGCCAAACCTGCGGCGAATTAATTCCACAACTAATGAACCCTAGAAGACTCTTAACTTTCCAGCTACCTTTAAAATCAAGAGGTCTGCAAATGAGTGTGGCACAGTGCATGCTTTGACAGAGAGGAAGCGATGCGTGTATTCGCATCCTTCTCAGAGCTTGCCATACCTCTTTGTTTTAAATTTCTGTAAAAATCCTTCCTCTGCAGCCAGGCTGTCTAATCTGGAGCATCCATAAACCATGAGATGGATTGATAAATACGGAGATAGATTTTAAAAAATATGTACTTGTTGGTGCTTTTAGATTTTTGTTTTCTAAACATTCACATATTTCCAAACTTCTCTGTGCTACTCTGAGGACTCAAACCCTACTTTAACAGGCAAAACAAAACGTAAAATTGAGATTTCCATATAATCATGGGTTCAGCTTAAAAACACAGGAGCTTCACTGTAGTTCAGAGTTCACTGCAGGATGCCAGCAGCTGTCAACCAAAATCTGTGGCAGTATAGAATTGTGATGCATTTACTAACATGCAAATCTGCTGTTGCTAATGTAGCCCAAAGTGGCCATGAACTGTAAACTGTGTTAGACCTTATTTGGGATAGCAGCCAAACAAGTATCTGTGGGGGAAAAGATCTAATTTGGATAATATAATCTGTGGGTTCCTACTGTATTTCCAGGGCAAATGCTACACTTGGAGCATCAGTAACGGTTGGCTGTAGAACACCTTACCTGGAAGTACCAGTAGATTTAAAGCTCTTGTTGGAAAAAGCAGGAGATTTTATTCCTCATGAAGACTCAAGGAGCTCTTGAGATGATTCAGAGTGGATTTAGAGAGTGGAAGGGGTTGGAAGGGACCTCTAGAGATCATCCAGTCCAGGCCCACTGCAAGCGCAGGATGACCTAGAGTAGATCACACAGGAACAAGTCCAGGCAGCTTTGGAAAGTCTCCAGGGAAGGAGACTCCACTCCCTCTCTGGGCAGCCTGTTCCAGGGCTCTGTCACCCTCACAGTGAAGAATTCTATGATTCTATTTCCTCATGATGTTTTAAACAAGTTGCAAAAATGTACTCATGTTCTAACTAGCACATCCTTCTCAGGGAATGATGACTGGCTGTTAGCAAAGTTTTTTTGGAAATGTCTAGGCTTTTGGATGTTGTGAATCTTTCGCTACCCCAGACTGTCTGTATGTAGAACTGAACTGCTTCATATCTACAGGATAATGCAGCGTTGTGGTGGCCAGAGTGTTTGTGATTCTGTGATGTGGCAAGTGGAGTATGGGTTAAAGGTATGGATGATGGGAAGGAATGACCAAGAGGTAGGCAAGGTGGTAGAATGAAAGAATATAATAAAAACCAGGCTGTCAAAATTGGCCTCTTTTCAGTCTGCCCACCAAGATTTTCTTATGCTATGCTAATTTTGATTATAAACTGCTTCATAAATTCAAAATTATTTCTTTCTCTTATTCTCTGTTGCATTTTTTTATTCTTTTCCAGCTGAATGCTATTTCCAGGGAAGCCAATTCTTGTGTTTCAGAAGTTGAGCAGTGCTTTGGGAACTCTCAGATCTGACTGAAAAAATACAAAACCTTAAGTGGAGTACTGATATGAAGACCTAGAAATGCAAGGAACCACACATGATCAGTATTTATCTTTGTTCTCCGTATTCCTTTTACAGGAACAGAAGTACTTCCATACCTCATCTGCGTTCTGGGTTTGATGTTGAATTGCCAGACACGTCTGATTCTGTGTGTAAACTCTAAATTATCAGAATCTTCTCTTAGGCTTTGAAGTGCCATTCTGAGCACTTTAGCGTGAGAGGGGGCTGCTTCATCTTGCTGCAAACCTCGGGTCTGTCTGCAAGGCATTGTCAGGGCTGGCTTTGGCAGCCTAACACCAGGTGGGGAGACGATTGAGTTGAACGTGGTTGCAAACCATGATTTCTTATCTTTGAGCAGTAGTACTCATTGTGGAGTTTTGATCTCTGAAACAGAAAAGGTCATCTGTTTATGCTCCTATGTACTAGATGCCAAAATGCAGTTTTTCTGGTAGTTAGCAACAAAAGTGCAGCAGTAGTACTGGGGATGCATGGATGATATGCTTAGCTGAATAACTAACTGGGTCAGGATCATGAGGAGGATTGCTGGGACAAAACTTTTTTTTTTCCCCCCCTCTTTTCTTTCTCAGTATGATACCAGAATGTTTAATTTTACACACATTTAAGCCTAAGTTTTGATGATGAATAACAGGTTGTGGGATAGGTTGCAAGTCTGGTGTAAGATTTTATTGACTTGAAAGACTTTCTTCAGTCTCTTCAGCATTACCCTGTTTTATTACCTCAGGTTATCGCTATACGCCTGCTTTGTGAAAATTCTGTTGTGTTGAGTTTCTTTATATGACATAATTTAAATGAATACGTTGGTGTGATACCTTAGATCAAAGTTGGGATTCTATCTATACTTGGGATAATTTGCAATTTAAAAATAAAGTTCCAGGCATAGTTGTCAATTTAGAAAGTAATAGTTATTTCCACTTACTAGGCCAAGCAGATAGTTATTAGTCCAATAAGCCATATTTGCCTTTTTTTTTCTTACGTACTGCATTAAGATAACTTTTTGTGGTTGTTAGAGTGAAACTTGGGCAGCTTTAATTTTTTAATAAAGGTGGACATTCTTCCAAGGAACAAGAAGACTTTTCCCAGTTCAGTAATTTTCTATTGTTTTCCTTTTGCTTCTTGCTTGAATTTCATCACACAAACAGCTTAAATTAAGCAAATATATTTATATCTATATAATAATATATAGATATTGTATAA
>NW_010256983.1:0-4969 GCF_000690775.1 Eurypyga helias | reverse complement strand
GACATATGCTTATTTTAAGAAAGCAGGAAAATAAGACCAGATATGGTTTAGAACTGGAAAAAAAGGCCCTCATCCAATCAACTTTGTATAGCCAACGTTTCCACTGGAACTGAGTTCATAAATTCACCATGGACCAACTTTGTTTCCATTTTGCCAGTATTTTCTGACATCTCGGGGATTGTTGCTGCCCAGTCCTACAGCATCCTGGTCTGGGATCCTGTTGCTCATAAGGCAAAGGCCGATTCACCCATGTGAGGAGCGCAGGACTTGGCGGAAGCATGGACCGCACATGAGGGGACTCTATTTCATCTTCTGGATGAAAAGGAAGGTCCATCGTTCAGCTGAGCCTGGCTCAGCTCATGGTTTTATGCGAGTGGAATCCCTTGTTTCAGTGGGGTTACTTCAGCATAAAACTGGGGTTGCTTAGTGGTGAATCAGCTCTTCCATCATAGCCATCTTGTTCTCCTTCATCTGAGCAGTCACAAATACTGTTTCGCAGCTGTGTTATACCCTTTCATGTATGATAGGTTGTGGAGGAAAACTGTCTGTGGGACGGTAGACTGGAAGTTTAAGGACAACAGGATCAGAGGAAGCATTGAATGGGAAAGTGACCATTTCCAAATCTACTTCTTGCGGCAGCTTATCTGAAAACAAACCTCAGCACCAGCTTAAAAAGCTTTGTGTTTCCAACTGTAGCTGTTTTTTCATTATATAAACTTCCCAGTTGGAGAAACACCAATCCTCTTCACAGTACCGTAACTGTTCTCCAAACCTTCTATATAATTTTACAGGTGATGGCAGCAGACTTTCAGCTCTGCACAGAAGTTGCCTTCAGTTGGTTAAATATTTTTTCATCCTCTCAGAAAACATGAGCATTCAGGCAGCATGTTAGCTGTTAATATATCAGTCTTCCACCTAAACTTTGCATAAATATTTATGGCTTGATTATAAGTGACCTGGTATAGATCAAAATCCCACAGAAGTTGCAAACCCAAGAACAGGTCTGCTGCAAAACCTGTGCTTTCTTGAACGCAGCACTTGGGTGTATGGCTGGGGGATCCCGGTCACCGCTGCAAGAGCTGTGCAACAACCAGCACTTGCTTCTTCAGAAAAGAATCATAGAATAACAGGCTGGTTTGGGTTGGAAGGGACCTTAAAGACCATCTAGTTCCAACCCCCCTGCCATGGGCAGGGACACCTTCCACTAGACCAGGTTGCTCCAAGCCTCATCCAGCCTGGCCTTGAACACTTCCAGGGATGGGGCATCCACAGCTTCTCTGGGCAACCTGTTCCACTGCCTCACCACCCTCTCCGGGAAGAACTTCTTCCTGATATCTACTCTAACCCTCCCTGATTTCAATTTAACCCCGTTACCCCTTGTCCTGTCACTACAGGCCCTTGTAAAAAGTCCCCCTTGTAAAGAGTTTTGGGTGAGCTGAAATTGCAGTTTCATTTCATTAAGTCCTGCTCATAGTTCGGCAACTTTGCTACTGGTAGAAATATGTATTGAGGAAACATTTGCAGATACTTGAATAAGAAAGGGAATTACTTTTTATATTCCCAAATTGTATTTTTTTTCCCTCAGTCCTTGTGTATTCCTTGAAATCTGCACACCTTTATCTTCACTCAGAAACATTCCTCCAAGTAAACGTGTGGGTTTTGAGATCCAACTCGTTCCTTTATTTTTGCTAGTCATGCAGGGTGCTGCTTGGAAATGCTTTGCCAGGTGGAAATAAAACAGGAAACGTAAACAAATGGCAACCAAAGTCAAGCACCGTCTGGTTTGCTGCACGCTATCCTTCCACTAATCTCTGTTTGCTTGGCAGGAGCCAGTTTATTTGATCTCATGGTTCATGACAGACTTTGCTGGGAAGTGCTGTATGTTTTTGGGGAGAACAGGAGCTCCTCAGATCTTACCTGATGCAAAGAGTGGGGATTTAGCAAATGCTGCAAACTAGTCTTCACGTATCTCAAATGGTCACTGAAACCAAAGGCACTGAGGTGTTTCTCAGGGGTCTGGCCGTGAGCCACCCCCATTACGGGGGGAGCGTAGGAGGGCTGGGTGCTGTGAGGTCTGTGGGTCATGGTCATGGCTTGGCACCAGTGTTTCAGAAAGAAGTGTCCTCCTTCATTACTTATGCTCCAAAATAAGGCCCTGGTCCACCTCCCCATGAAGGCATTTCCACTGACTTTCACGGAGTGATGAATAACTCCAGTTAACGGACCTAATTTTCAGAATTTCACCCATGACTCCGGTGTGCCGGTCCCTGTCTCTTGCCCCTCCATTTGAGAATAACTGCTTTTCTTGAGCCAGGAAACCTCATGCCAATACCTTCATGTGACATGTGGCATCTTCCCTCCGTGTAGCCATGAGCTAAGCTCTGCTTGTCCTTCCAGCTCTCCCGCGGCCTGGGCTCAGCCCCTCTCTCCCTGGCTAGATTCCCAATGATGCTTCAACCATGCTGGAGAGCCCCTGACTCGGAGGGGACTTCAGGTACCTGCCGCTACAGCAATACAACTCTTCTTAGTCCTTTGTGTCTCTGACGCAATCCTGCTGGATCTGTGACACGATGACACTGCCAACAAGACGATGTCTGCCTACGGAGCTGCTCCGGCACCGGCTCATCTGTGTCCACCCCAGGGCTCGGGTACTGACGTGGTGGGAGCTGCGTGACCCCCCGGCAGCCCACAGGTATTTACTATACATGTATTTACTTTTTTTGTAAGTAAATATATTTACTTTTTTTCTGGTGTGTTACAATTGTTATATTTGTGGCACAAGGTTACCTTTGAATGTTGATCAGCACTGTGTCCCAGTATTTAAATGGTTACACCCTGCTTCTTTCCAAGGTGCTTTGTGTGGGTGGGGTTTTTTTAGGAAAAAAAAGGGTAATTATGGACTTTTTAAATGCTTTATTTTTAATTGAAAATGCTATCAAAACTGTGACCACTTTTGCCTGTCAAAAATTGTCGATTAGAAAGGTTCAAGCATTTTTTAATAAAAAACTTAACCAAACAGGCAAATATGATTTTTTATTCCCAGCCTCATCCCCCATCCACTGCAGGGCTGGGCTGCTCCAAGAAGGCCTCCGAGTTCTCTAACAGGAATATGTTTTTGACAGGGTGACATGAAGAGCTGACAGATCCATGTCAAAAAATATTAGGAGTGGGACATCCAATGCCCCTTGCTGGGCTGCCATGGGGAAATCCAGACTCCGCATTAATTCCCTCCTGGATCCTCTCCACAGGTGTCCTTTCTGGGAGGCAAACCCAGGTCTTATTGCAAACGAATATCATGATTTCCTGATGTCACCACCAATTTTATTAACTGCCTTTATTTTTTTTTTCACCATTTATTTTCTCCCCTGCTGAGATATGGAGTTTGACCCCATTAGGAGCAGGAATAGGTCCTGAGACTCTTTCTTAGAGCAAGAATAACCTTCTCGTTGGGGCAGCAGGGTCGGCAGACGCAGGGCGCTTCACACCTCCACCAAAGACAGGCTTAGCTGGCCACGGGTCTGTGGGACTTGGGGACAGCAACAGTCCCTGCTCCCACGCAAACGATGTCTTTGGGCCACCCTTGGCCCCGGTACGTTCTCACATGGAAACCCCAGACCCTAAATCAGCACAACACAAGCATCAGCCACCCAAGTCAACCTCTGGATTTCAATGGGATTACTCTCATCCTTAGATTTGGGCATCTCTTGCTGAACAGTTGTTCCCAGCAAGAGGGGTTCAAAACCCTCTGTGCTGCACAGCTACAGTTCATAGGATTCATTAAGAGCTTAAATCCTAATACCTTACTTGTCTATAAATTATGTAGGTAAACATGTAATAAATCATTATGTATACATATATACCCAGAGTGGGAGCATACTGTGGTTAGGAGCTTTGCATACAGCAAATACATATAGGCTAAAGCTACTGTAAAGAGCCAAAAAATGCATTTTTTGAAAGGTATAGCTACCAAAACATTGGATTTTTGGTTAGCAGAAATGTTTTCTTAACCAGATGTTTTCAGTCTTTTCTTAAGAGAGCCACTCGCAGATTGTTCCCTGAATTATTTCATGTTTAGAAATGGTGTCCTTGTTAAAAGAGAGGGGGAGACGGAGGGGAGAGAGTCGCACAAACTGCCATTATCATGTAAATAGCCCCAGAGGAAAAAGGACAGTGAAAATGATAGCACTGATCTAATTATCTGCAGGCCAATATAGCTAAGTCACTGAAAGAGGCCCACAGAAAAGGCTGCCACAGAAACACAAAAAACGGCCAGAAAACAATAAGGAACTTAGCAACAGTATAAAAACGGACTTCTTTCTGCGCACAAAGAGTAGTTTTATGAGCATTTTTCTTGCTTTCAGTTTGCAGAAAAGGTTAGAGCACATTTTAAATTCTATACCAGGGTTTCCCCCCCCACCCCAGCCCCTGAGGATCCTTTGGCACGCCATCATATCGCTGCGCGCTCGGCGGTGGGAACGCGGCCGCTCCTGCTGAGCGTGTCCGAACCGCCACGCGTGTTGGGGGGCTTCTGGCTTCGCACGAGGCGGATTTTGGGAGAGCCCTTCTCGGGAGCCTGGATTTTGGTCACAACATTCAAGCTTTGCCCTGGTTGTGTGCTAACGCTCTCTTTTGGTGCTGCCAGGGGCTTCCCGGCTGGAGGATGGAGGGGTTGTGCGCTGCCCACCCTCTCTCCGGTGAGGGGTCTCGGTGCTCCCTCTGTGGGGAGCTGTAGGAGGATCCCAGCCATTGCAGCCTGAACCTGGGCACAGCCACCCCTGCTGCCATAATTCACCTCAGTAAGGGCCACGGGATGCTGCCCACCAGATTGCCCAGCACAGAGCCTGATGAGTAACTGTCGCAGTTGAGCCCCAGTCAGCAACCCAGCACCACACATCCCCAGTAAGATGGGGGAGCGAATTGGAGGAAGAAGACAAAGAAAACTTGTGGGTTGCGATAAGAAGAGTTTAAT
>NW_010256982.1:11732-48208 GCF_000690775.1 Eurypyga helias | reverse complement strand
TCATCCGCGAACTTGCTAAGGGAAAGTTCACTTTCCCTTAAGTTCACTTAACCCATAGGGTAGCTTCCTTAATTCAAGTAGAAGTGTACAACCAAACTGGATTGAGAGCCTCCAAACATCACTTGGGTTTATCATTCCTGAGTAAGAAAGCCAAGAAAAACTTACCCAGACACTCACTCTGTCTTCATTGGATGTGGCTCCCCTCTCTGCAATGAGCTTCTGTCCAACCCCAGCTTTTCTTTCCACATCAGAACCAGGAATAGACAAGAAAATGCAAGGACCTTCTATCAAACTCTACCTGGCATTTCAGCAGCTCTCTAGATTCACCTGCTTGTTTGCATCTGAATTTGCAGCTATCAGAAATTGCTTCTTATTTTATTAAGACTGACTTAATGCCTTGGCTAAAGCACAGAAGCAGAACTTCCTGTAGTGAAAGGAAGGCAGGCTGCTACAAGAACAAGTCATTGCTTAATGTCATCTCTACTGCCAGCCAAGATGACAAACTATTTTAATCAATGAAAAATCAAAATGCCAACCTATATTAACTTACCCTACAGACCTGCTTTTCTAAGAATAATAAACCAGCTACTGCTTTGTAAACATGCACACCATTAGCACTCTAGGCAAGTCTAACCCCCGATAACAGAAATTCAGCAAGCTGTGCACCTCAGTTAATAACAACACACAAGTCACCCTGATGGAAGAGAAAAAAGGTATCCATATACTACAGGGGTTTGAATGTAAGAATGTAAGTTGGCCATCAGGCCCAACTCATCTGACGTGATAAAAACACACAGCCACATGCAATAATAACGAGCAGTAACACTGTAAACAAATGAAGTTGTAAGTAACATAAGTCAAGGTTCTTTAACTTCTAACTTTTCCTGTCTGATGTGGATTAACACAGCAATACATTTCATGCCCTTGGATACCCAAAAGGAGCCAGACCTTGTGATGTAAAACATGACAAAATCTTCCCATTTTAAGCATCTTTAGTAAAATTCTCATCTCATTCTGAATTCAATTCACATGCAGTGAAACCCATAAAATACAAAGATCCACCTGATAGAGCTGTAAAGAATGTCCCTGCATTTTGCAGCCGTTCTATAGGTTAGGTTGAGAATTTTTTTTAAAAAGCAAGATTTCCCATAGATATTTTTGTCATTCTCACAAGTTATATCAGTTCTACAGTATCATTTGAGATCTCTGCACAATGTACTTTCCCTTCTCCCCTGCACAAAAGACTCTGCACTCGTGCCTAAAATATTATCCAAATGCTGTGTGATGATGCTTAGGGAGGAGTTTTTCTCCAATTCTATTCTTGTCCCTGGCAGTGAGAGATTGACTTTAATTGTATTTTTTTTTAAGAATGCTGCTGCCAAGATACATTCCATTCAAAAGGAATCTAAAATTTAAAGAAATTTGCCTTTTTTTTTTTCCGCAAGCCATTATCTCCAGCTAATAGATATCTCTCCTGGAGCAGCAGTAGAGATAAGGTAACTTCAGGAAGCGAGCACATTTCTATTCAGATCACAAGCAGCAATTCTTGCAGCTATTTTATTTCTCAGCAAAAAAATCATTATTGTCCCTACTGAATTACCCTGAAGAGTCATGTTTTACTCCCAGTACCTTTTCTCAGAATCTCTTGATTAAAAACAGTACATTATATTTGTTATCAAATATCAATATAAAAGACAAGAATTTGAGAAATGTAGATGGGGAAAAAGCAAAGCCACTTTAGAAACTGTAAACCTTTTTTTTTTGCAGGAATGAGATTTTAAGGTGGCCTAGGAGAAGAATATGAAACTGCAAACAGAAGAGTACAGCACTTAGAGGAAGCCATAAGAAAAGAGAGAACAATTGCATAACCCTAGCTCAAAGTACGGCCCTCAAATCTGGCCTTTAGTAATTTGACAACTTCCGAAACCTTCCCAATAGTCATTTCTTCCATTGGATTTTTAGCTCCACAGGTATAACTGATCACTTGATGATATTTAAGAACAAAAGAAAGGTTTTAAAAGGCACAATCACTCTGTTTAATGAAAACATCTTGAATTATTTAACAAACAATCTATTAAACAGCTATACATGTCAAGAAACATGAAGTTCAATAGATCTGACTCGCCACTGAGTCCCCACTGTAGTTTTATCTCTCCGTAACCGCAGCCACTTCAATAAAGTCTCAATTAGGTAACACAGGAGTAAATTCAGTCTATGAGTTTCAGCTGCATTACACTTTCATATAGGATCTGTCACTAAGAGCAGGAAACGTAGCCAACAATTATTAAAAATACCTGGAAATAAGCCTTTCGGGCCCTGGAACTGGGGTATTATTCAGTAATTCATTTTTGGATCCATTTGAATTCTCATCTGTCAACTCTCCTTTTATTACCAGATTGTTCTATAAGCAATGATCTGGCAACACATTTGAAAAATCTATGTATTCCTCCTCATTCATCACAAGAAACAATTTCCCAAGCAACAGCACAGACAGTGTAATTTCAAGAGGAATAAGCTCAACTCTTAACTCATTATTTTTTATGTCATGGTTGCACGGCATGAGAATATCATGGAAAACATGAAACTCTTCTCTTCCCATCACAACCCTTGTCAGTCAATCCAAATACACCGCTACACTTGCCTTCATAACTCTGCTTATTTTTGGGTGAGGGGAAAGCAATAATTAAAGGTCTCCAAGTTACTGAGGTTCAAGCAGGACAACTAAAATCTTGTTTAAGGCAGTACTTTGGAGTTTGAGGACACTTTCTTGCAGGCAACAGTAGCCAAAGGATTCAACCCTCATCAGGTTATGTTCAGCCAACAAATTCTTTAACCCCCCACCCCTTTCCCCACTCCCAACCCCTTTTTTTTAAAAACTGATGTTTATAGAAAATTGTTCTGCACTTGTAGCAGACCATTTTCTATTTTAGAAAATACATTCAGCCATAAAAACACTACACCATTCTTCAAAATACTAATTTGTAATCAGTATAAACCTAATTTCAATGCAAATATATGAACCACCAAAGTAAGTTTCTAAAAATAAGCCTTCACCTCTCACAACAGTATTGTACTAGTTAAACTTTTGACAAACAGACAGGCTGCAGCTTTTCAGTAACTATTAAAGCTTTGAAAAGCTGTTCTAGTAGGAAGGAAGTATCAGTGTCAATGCAGAAAGAATTATTGAAAGAAGACATTCTTCCATGATTTAGTATGTGTGGTAAAAAATAATTCTGTTGAATCATCATCACCAGATAAATTAAGTCTTTTGTATATATTTTGATCTTTCAATATATTTTTATATTTATGTTAATGTGACTAAGCAGTTTCCAAAGACAGTGATTTCAAACAGAATGTGTTCATCTGGGTAAAGTCTAACCACCTCTTCCTTTCAAGTAACTTAATATTTAAGGTTCATGTTTAAAGTTGCGTTAATCATGCCTACAAACAGGAAAAAGTTTGCCAAAAGATTACATATTTCCTTACTCTGACATAAATCCACATTCCTACAACCTTGTCTCAGAGGATAGTTTAGATAATTAAAAAAAAAAACACCAGCAAAAGACCAACAAAACCCAAAATGTGTATAGAGTGAATTTATGTCAATGACTAGTTTCATCCAACCCAAGGCACTTGAAAAGGCAATGATGTTGGTGTTTCAGAGACAAAAAATTATTAAAGGGACTTCACTGCAGCAAATTATGAACTCAGTGACATCAAACAGGGTTGAATATTGTCAGCACCTTTGAAATCCAGGCCTGTAACACCTTAAACTTATCTTATGGTACACCTATTTCTTACCAAGGGATAATATTACATGAAAAATTAAGAAGAATAAGTGCAGGATAAGACAGAGACAGGCTAGATTACTTCTATCTTTTAAGTCAATATAAGGTAATTCCTCTTGGTCCAGTCCTGCTCAGTTTTCCAGCAAACAGCAGTATTACTCTTGTGAACACTTTGGTCTTGCATGCCATTAAACTTGTCCAAATTTCTTGTTCTTTTTCTGTATCTACCCTCAGCTAGGGACATCATTACAACAGGGAATCACAGGGGGGCTTGCAGTTGTACCCTACCCTCCAGTCTACTCTACTGCCATCCTCCTCTGCACAGCAGTGAGACACAGCTAAAGCCAGAGCTGTGTGTAGTAACACACAAGATAGATTCACTTGGCTGTTAATGAACTTACACTGCAACGACACTAATCAGACTTAATCACTTTGGTAAGACAGATCTTTGCTATACTATGTATTCAAGTATCGAAGAGCACTTAAGCAAATTCAAGTGCCATCACTTCAAAAGCAGCAAGGTGTCACAGGTAAAAATGGGTTCCAGTGACTGATGACTGAAACCATTTAAAAGAAGATCTAAACTCAGTTATAGAATTTAATCTATTCGGCAAAATACTTCTACTTACTGAACTTTGAGGACTGTTCTTGGCACTGGAAACCAGAGTCATAACATCAGATTTGTAGTCCTGAAAAGAAAGGGAGGGGGGAGGGGAATCAGATTAGACAGAATTGTTTGCACTTTACATAACAAGAATAAAGATCAGCATTGACCACCACTATAATTAGGCTCAGAGGAACCATTAATAAACCATTTGATTTACAGAGATTTTCATTGCCATTCATCTTATGCATTTGATCCTCTTTACTAAATTATAATCCTTTTTTAGTTTTACTATAATGATCCCCAAGAAGGCTAGTATTCTTATTCCTATTCTAGAAGGGTGTGGGTGGGAAGGACAAGATAAGGCCATTGCCTTTCAGAAGCTCAGGCAAGAAGTCCATTGTGCTTTCCTGAACCAGCCTGCCTAGCCTCACCATAAAGGTTTGGATGACAGTTTTTCAGCCACCCCAAATTCTCTTGGTATCATATGAGAAGTGACCCTGGTTTGTTTGCCTGCTTGGCCACAGCCGTATAGTGTTAACAACCACTACGATATAGGCTGCACAGGCTGTGCTGGCTCATCATCTCTGCAGACAGATCTGCATCTGGGTTCAGCCTAAAGCAATGTAAAATTCCTAGCTTGCTATCTCTCCCGAAGCTTCTCCTACATCCAAACTGGAATTCCACAAGCATGGACACAAGGCAGTTTGGGCCTTGGACACACCTGGAGGCTTTGAAGTTACAACTGAAGTGTTGTGGGGGAATATTACTGTAGTGCAGATAGTGTGAGAACATGCCGACTGCTGTTGTTCATACAACACAGAAACAAAGGCTTAGAGAGATTTGAAATAGGCGATAGAAGTGCCACTGTATCTAAGTACAGACATATTACAAGACTCAAGTCAGTGGCTAAAACAGAACTATGTTTAGAAGTGTGTGTCAAAGTAGTTGGCATGTTAAATTTTTGTCTCTTCCCTAACAAATGCAGCCAGGGCATTCATGTTTCCATTTTGCAAAGATCTCCCAGGGCCAGCCTCCCTGGTCTTGCCTTTCCCGTCAACAAAATCAGATTTGCACATGGCAGTGAAGCTATGCACTTCCTCTTAACATATGGGAAAAAAAGTCTGATAAGCTGAAATGGAAGCATGTCTGGCAAAGACAGCAGAGGTAAGCCCTGTGAACTTCAAATGATTATTATTTTCATGTATGCCCCCAGATATAAAACTTCTAGATCTTTTATTTATAGGAGATTTGTTATGATCTAGTAGATAGAACGTATTTCAGGGAGCTGATAGTAATTCTTTGGTCCTTCACTGCATGACCTTTCAGCATTTCACTCCTCTGCATCCCGGTTTACCCATTAATATATGGAGGACTATACCACTTTCTTACCAAAAAAAGGCTTCATATAATATCTGTAAACCCTCAGAAGACAGCCATTGCATAAACACAGAAATACATACTACATTTGCCACTGACACATGAAAAGAATTTATAGGCTACAAAAATTAACATCTCCAGTGGTATGAAAAATATTCTTATTATTTTTAACTTTTCCTCCATGTGTTACAAGTCAAGTCACAAAAGGACCTTCTTACACAGCAAATGTCAGCGTAGCATACTAGTGCCTGAAAAGTAGGAGTAGGAATATCAGTTGTTCTGTTCAATTTAGCCATTGTATACATTGACTTCATAGCAAATGCCAAGAAACAGACTTTACAAGACACATACGGATACCAAACGACCATCAAAATCAACCAACAGACCAATTCCTACAGTCCAATAGCACCTGTTTCTCACAAAGGAAAGTGGCCACCACTTTTGCCCACTGTGAGAAGCTGCAAACTTCGAGATGAACATCAAACAAAACCACCAACCTAATTATCTATTCTGTTTTCTAGTCTGCATAATTTATTAGCACTTCCACACCTTTACTCACTGCTGTATCACTGAGAAGCTGTGCATTTTCTACCTTTCCAGGTGTTCATGTTTACTGATTTCACTCTCCTGCTCTCACTGTTTCCTTCACCTCAGCTACTCTATTTTACAGCTGCACACACAGTTCCACAATCCCACACTCATTTTACTACTCCTGGTTTATCATGCACATCATACAAACTGAACGTACACAGAGATGCAGTAGAATGTACGTTCAACTATTTGTATTCAGTGCCCATTATCTTCCACTGCCTTCTAATTAGCATTCTCTTTCTCCTTATAGAGCCATCAGGCAGCTATCGTGCATGGCTGACCTTAGATCATAGCTTCACAGTGCTTGTAAAGGGCACTGTAAGAATTCAAACCCCAGCAGCAAACCATTTTGCAGGGTGTTGCTCGTGGGAAGCTCTGTAGGAGAGGCAGGCTGGCAGATACACAGAGACAGCAGATTTTCTTTTGCACAACTGTGTCTTTTCCAGAAGGCAATACCCTGAATTCCAAATAAGTATGCCATTTTAAACAGGTATCTTGCAAATATATTCCCTCCCCCTGCTTATTTCCAAGCATTGCATAGCTCTGTGAACCAGTAACAATTCATAAACAGCTTTGGACCAATGTTCCACATGGGACAGCTACTTGGAAAGCTTGTGCTGTGCTCCATATGAGTAACACTTGCCACCTGTGAAAATCCAGGGCACATTGAGAAAGAAAACAAAAGCAAAATTAGAAAACTCCTCCAATAAAGGTTATTTTTAGGGGGACAGGATTCCAGCAGTAGCCCAAACTAATCTAAGCCTGTTGGCAAGAGCCTGAGTCCCTTCCCCAGTAATGCCAGAAGCCTGGCCTGGACAGGCTGCTATCTGCTAAACACCAATCTCCTCCTCTGGTATTACAAAGGCCAAAATCATCATACATTCACTACCACTGCAATAACAGCATTCAGGTACAGCCTTCTCATGGACAAGAGAGAAATTCCCTACTCCCATCCTCAGGATAATCATAATTTCATGCAAGATGTTTTCCTACACACTACTTCTGTATTTAAAACAAACAAAAAATAGTCTTTGTGGAGTTGCATTCACACTTTATTTCAGGTTATATGTCATATCATCATCTCATGTGCATTCGGGTTATGTGAAGTGTTATGCCACTGACAAATCATTTAACTAAGCACTTGCCTCGGAGTATACAGGAAATGGAAATAACATCACTTCAGCATCGCAGCATTCGTGGCAGCACAATAATGAAAAACTTTCTCCCTCCTATAGAACTATACTTCATGTTCCTATCAGTGCCTCCTCCAGGTAATTTCTTTTAGACCTCTCATTTCCATGAACATTCGTATTCTGTGATAATTTCTGCTTGGTTCTCAAAGGTGGAATTGCAACAACCATTCCAGGCTATTCTCCAGGTCTATGCTGTTATAAAGGGCAGCTGTGCTGTGTCTGCATCAGGCTTTCCAGAGGCTTCTCATTATTTCCTCTTCTATCCATCTCTCTTATAGAAATAATAAAATAGCATTAAAATGCTCCCTAAGTTTTATACGGGGCACACCCTTCTGCCCACCCTTCTAACTGAAAGTTTGTAACAAATGTCAGCTTACAGACATTACTGTCCAATTCCTCTGCCTTTAATGGGAAAAATAAAATTTGGCAGCCTTTCCACAGTGTTAAAAGTCTTAGCTACTCCCTGGGGATAGAAAGAATCAATGCAAGTAAGATCCATATTTTCTTTCTTGGAACACTACTACTTCCAGCAATTTATTTGACTGACTATGCCTTCTATTACCATGTAAATTGTTTCAGGCTGCAGGAAAAAAAAGTATTAATCTCCCCTCAGTAAGTCATAAAATAAAGAAATCAATTTCAAGGTCAATTTAGTCTAAATAACACCTGCTGCCCTTTTTGTAACATGCAGACTCCTCAGAAACACTAAGTTGCTGTCTATAAAGGCATCAATATGTGATGTTTCACATAAATCAAGGTAACATATAGTACAGTACAGCCTATTTTCCATGTACCATCTGGGGCTTAAAGAAAGATTCCAAACAGGTCCCCTTGCCATCAAACATGCTCACCATTAGCATGAGGCTTTATGAGAGAAAGCTTAAGGCTAATGAACTGTGTGTATAAGGGTCTGATTCTGCAAGTGCTTGTATTTTGTAAGGTTCTGGGGATATTGAGGGATCCTCAGCTCCATGCAGACTATATTCAGATCCACAAAGGGTGGGCCTCAAAGCAAGAGCTTCATGGAGAAGGGAAAAAAAGGTACAGACACAAGAAGAAATCTTTTCTTCTTTTCTCCTTCTAGTGGAAAGCAGAATGGAATGGAAGGGAAAGGGACAGAACAAAGATATTGGAAAATTATTCATGGGATATAAGAAAACTTTCCACTGTTGAAATCCTTGGTCCTGAAAGGACTTAATGTAAACCACTCTGAAATCTTACTATCACAAGCCATCAAAGATAACGATGTGTATCAGGAGCCACCAATATACCTACAGAATCACTGAGTCAAGAAACAAATAAGGTTTTCTAGAAGAGATAATCCTTTTAATGTTACATCATGTAAAATTACATAAATATTTCTTTTGCAGTTGAACATGCCTAAAAGCATGAGATTCGACTGTAGCAAAATAAATAGAAATCTGGAATGGCTAATTAAGAGCCCAAAAGATTAGAAGCTCAAGAAAAAGTAAGGGTTTTTTTAAATAGTGTATTTGTTGAGGTTAAAGGAAACAGGCATAACACTAACATCAGAGATACACAGCAGGGAAGAGTAATGTAAGAAATGACAGGAACTTTTTTCAATGGGAAATTATCTTCTCAATATGCCAAGCACAAACTTCAAAATATTGGACCAATGAAGTCCTGGAAAGAACATGGGAAGGTGTTTCCTGAAGATGAAGAACATAAACAATGCAAGAAGAAACAGATTATTCCTAACTACGTTTGCTCAGCTGAATTGTTAAGTAATTCCTAATCCCCAAAAGGTCAGTGAAGTGGGTAGATTATTGGAGGATCTGATGAGAAATCAAGTTGAAGGAAAAAAGACAAAACAACTTGAGAGTTAAATAAATACTTTCAAAATATAATCACAAAGAAAAGCGCTAAGATGAGGATGCCTGGCATGACCTATTTATCCCCTCAGTAGATTTACTTCAGGTTTACTGAGGCAGAAGCTTTGAGTAACCTACCAGTCTCTCAGGGATTTTTATCTAGGAGTGTTAAAAGACAATCAGCTACAGAATTTGTAGAGTAATGATCATCATCACTAAGGTCTCACATTTTGAAGAGTTTGTCCTTGCACTGTAGCAGCCAGTAAACATCCTCGCATATCTTGGAAAATCAGTACTGCCCTTGGGTACAGGTAGCCCTCAAAGCACAAAATTTCAGCTGAGTTCAGATAAGAAATCAAAATTTAGTCTTTGTTGAAAGCTCAGAGAAACTCAGCTGGGCTGTAATTCTACTTAAAACTGCCACATACAATGTCTCCAATGATTCCTGGCTTGCACCAACTGAAGCAAGAGCTGTGCTAGACATCTTAGACACATACTCCCACTGCATTCCACCGTAGAAATACACCATCAGGAAATACTATATTCATTAACCCTCCAACATTTTATTTAACTGAATTTAAAGACAAGAGCTCAGACACAGGAATGTATCCTGATTTATATTTTCCAAACACAGAAAAATTTCTTATGCTACATCATTTCTGATCAATGATTGTTTCCAGATTTATTTCTCCGGAGTGGTCCACCTGCTTTATTGCAGAAACAGAAAACACTGTTTGTAGGAGATACTCCTAATCTGATTCTACTGCATCAGTTAGAATGGAGCTATGCATAAATCTAATTTAATATTTAATTGACATCAAGATCTGTTAGTGGCACAGCATTAATGTTATACTAATAGTAATGCATTTTAACTACCTTGCATTCTCCGACCTCAAACTGCTTAGCCGAGTGAAGTTACACGCAAGTTTATAGGACTGAGACTTCAGAAAGTAATCAAGTGTAAGCACTGTTATTGTGTTACTAGGAATGATCACATCTATCTTTGATGCTTACTCATTTAGAAATAAAGCAGTATCTCATACTTATAAAATCGAGTTGTACTTACACTTTTATAAAAGACCAGAATATACTTTTTCCAGCTTTGACACATTACATACAGGCCTATATGTATATATACATTTAGTATTTCTACCTATATATCCCTAGGCAGAAATATTAAAATGTGTGCTGGTCCAACATTCTAAACATCTCCTCTGTATGGACTGCTGTTACTTTAACATGACAGAGCCTTGACTCAGAAAATAAATATTTCACTGTCCTGGAAAACTAGAATTTTATACAGGCTAAATGCTGGCTGCACACCCCTCTCTACTTTAAATAGCCTTAGGAAACACAGTTGACTACTTACCAGCCTCATATAGCTTTCATCAGCATTTCCAATTTTTCTTCCTACTAATAGCAGTATTATGCCATGGACTCTAGATCCATGGCTTAAATGATAAAGACTGATTAATATACATATGCTAAATACTGATATGTTACACCTTGTGCCATGATATTTGATATAAAACCTTCCTTCATCTCCTATTAGAGCAGTATGCTGTGCACTGCCTGTGTGACTCAGGTAGTTCCTCCTAAGAGCATTTTAACCCTAAGTCTGCTTTATTCAGAACAAAGTTTAACATACATACCACCTGTTATTTGTTAATTTAACTACTGTTCCCTGAATGTGGTTTCAGTGAACAGCTGCAATTACAAGCCACCTTCTGCTCTGAACACTTGCTGGTTTAGCAGAGATTTCTTGAAGGACTGGAAGAAAACTATAGTTATGTGTTACAGTTTTTGTTATACTACTATTATTCATGTTATTTTTCAGGAAGGTTCATGAGGCCTGGAATAACAGGAGATTTCTTTTTAATGAAGAAATACATAGAAATGTAAACAAAAGCGAAGAATCAATTCAAAATCCTAGGATAGCTTTCCAATAAATAAAAGTAAAATGAAAATTCAGTTGCATGCAGCTATTACAAGCTCATGTAATTCCCTGGCAAGATAGCACTTACAGCTCTGTGTTTATTTCTGCCAGTATAATATGAGGAGCACTATCAGTTGGAACTGAACTACAAAAAATAAGATTCAATTTAAGAATAAATGGCATGAGTCCTGAGGGCAATTTAAAATTTGTATATTTAAGAAAAATCTCTACAGCTTGCAAGAAATAATACTTTGCACAGGAAGTTTATGGAGGTATACAAGCTATGAAATTATGTAGATATTGCTAACATGCTACAGTACATGTCAGTTTAGCAGAACCAGCAGTAAAAATATACTAACAATAGAGTAGGAAGGCAATAAAAAGCAGATGTTCTGAGCAAGTAGTGTAACATACACAGAATTGGATTCACAAGGAATAGAGTTTAAGGGAAAAGTCTATCGCTTCCCCACAGGAGGTCACAGGAGTTCTGCAAGAATTTGCAGTGTCTGTAGTGCTTTAAGATACTCTTAGAGGAAAACACATGTGACTCCATTAAAAACTGAATGAGAATGTCCCTCAATATCACTCTGTGCTGTATTTATGCTCTCTTCCTAAAGATTCTTCCTCAAAGATAACAGTACAGAAGCAAAACTCTAGCTAGCCTGGAGAAATGAGTTGTATTGCTGTCTATGACCTAGACAGTTTGAATTTTGTCACTGTTTCAAAACTACAGATATATGCCAAGTTTGAATTTTCATATTAAAGCTTTCTCTTGATGACTGGCTTATAGGCATACACCTTTTCTAAGCTATTTAACTGTCAATTCAAGTATGCATTGAAATGTGTCAACATGAGCAAACTTTCAATTTTTAGGGAACAACAAATTCAGGCTAACAAAAACATGATAGACCTAAAAATCAAACTCTAGGTAAACAGAGAATTTTTCTCCACTGACCCAAGCTCAATGGGAAAAACGGCAGTAAGATCACCTACACAGACATGAACGTAGTTCAGAAGTGTTGTAATTCTGCTTAACTTCTGTATTATTGCAGATTTTTATCCATGAAAAGTTTCAGAATTAAATCAATTGTCTCTCATTTAAGTGTACTCCTTTCACATGCACCAGCCTTTTGCAAACAGCAAGACCATGACACATATACAGATATTTTTTAGGAGTCTCTAGTATTTAATTGCCACTGTTGAAAACAAATTCCTCAAGGCAAAGGTGTAAGCAGAGCACATACCTGTATCAATAGGGAAATGAAAGAGCACTTTTGCTTAAAAGTAACCAAAATGCTTTTACTTATTCATGATGAAACTTTCATCTCTCTTGTTGCTCCCTGAATAGGGCTGGGTATCAAAAGGATTTGTGCCTGTTTTAGTTTCAGGGCATGAAGACGTGCAGTCAAAGCAGATGACTGTTAGCCAGCTCAAAATTATGTGTGACAGGTGGGAATTCACTTCTAAAATGGACATCAAATTCCAAGGAGAGATCTTCAATACTTTTAAAACAGAATTTCCCTAAAAATAAGCTTTTAGGAGAATTAAGCAATTTCTGAAGAAAGCTTACAGAATAGAGATAACATTTTAAATGAAGAAACATTTAAAATAGCTTCTCCTGAATATAAAAATTACTTAGCAATTTTCTAAATCTTTATCAAAAACTGTCCAGTGAGAATTTTCACCAATTTCACCTTAGCAATGGACTCTGCCCTGATTAACTAGCTATAACTTGACGTAGCTCCTGACTCAGTTATAGTTTGATTAGTCGATCACCTTTCTCTCCTTTGTCAGAAGTCAACTGTGTCAAGCCAGTTCTCTCATCCATGCCCTTGTAGGCTGTCTATAACCCATCTATTGCCAAGACAGTTGCATTACAATTTGATTAGTGATTTGACAGTGACTGCTCTGCTCCCTGTGTAACTGCTCCATAATAGAAGGGGCTCAAGCAAATGCGTAGAGGACCCGATACCTACCTGCCCAAGAAAGGCACATGGCAAGTCTTAATGTCCTGTCCTCTGGCTGCCTACAGCTCAGTGAAGTACTGTTTAATCAGAACCCAGCGGTACAGAGAGCAAGACCTTACACACATAAGGCTGGGTGCTGAGATGATGGCAGAAAAGGTACAAAAGGCACAGGAGAAGGAAAAAAGCTCTTCTATTACAACATTTGTTTCATAAACTTACTTCAACTAGGGAACTTTCTACTGGGTGACAGAGCAATGCCACCCTTTTACAGCCTTCAATCCTCCATTTATGATACAGGGACCCTCACTCAGCAAATTTTGGACAGAGGGTTTTTTTAGCTGGGTTGTTGTAAGTTACACCATTTTCCACACAACATTTGCTATCAGCTGTCCTTTTTTGTCTTTCTCTGGTCACGTGTGTGTTTGTTTCAAGTAGAAAGAATGAAACTGAAGCCTGTCTCCAAGAAACAGGCACAGCATGGACTCCCACAGAGGCAGGGCAGTCTCACTTTTGTTCTCTAGCCTTTTGTTAAGACAGATATTCTCATCCTTGTAAGATACTGTGCAGCTTTCCAACAGGAGATCTATCACAATTTGCTACCAAGCATCCAGCAGCAGACACTACTGCTCACTGCTCTAATTGATTACAGGAACTCCCATGTTCCTGTTGCTCAAAGGAAAATAAAGTCACCTACCAGTTACGTAACAGGCTCCATCGTGTGTACAGTGACAAGCTACACAAGCTTTTCCTGGGGCCACCCACACTCAAATCCTTACAGCACAGATAATTCCCCAACATTCCCTATGCTGTAGTGCATAGGGGCCTTCCTACAGTCCAGATACAAACTAGTCCCGAATTAAGCGTCATTACCTCTTGTATGTTAGGAAGATTCACTGCTGCAAAACAAAAACTTGTGGAGTTGTCATCATCACACATTTCTCTGATATTACAGGACTGTCTATTCATTCTTGTTTTGGAAAGAAAACATTGATTTTGCCATAAATGGATTTGCAAGTGAAATGATAGAGATGTAAAATTCAACACATGCTTGGCTTTAAAAAAGCAAACTGAATATAATGCCATTGTGTTACTGCCAACACACGGAGCGTGGAAATATGGAAGGGAAGGAAACATCGACCCACAATTTACACCAGTCAGCCTGCAGAGAGAAGTGCAAACTGAACATTCACATCAGGGTCTTCATGCACAAGTCAAGCTGATCTTACATCTATTTTGGGATGAGTATATGTCTGAGCATGTTTATTTGGTAGGCCGTCCTCTGCAGTGGGGAACGGAGCTTTGCATAGGGTTAAATTCACTGTTAGACAGGACAGTGCTGCAACTTCCAGTTGTTGTGGGTATCTCTGCTTCTGCAGACCCACAGGAAAGAGTTAAATTTAACAGCCACAGTGCCAGATTAACTACATTTTATACCTTGTCTTGCTTGTCCAAGTACCACTCCACCAAGAAGAGAGACATTTAAGCAGCCAAGACTGACTCTTGGTGTTCTGATCCATTTCAGCTACAGAACCAGCTCCGTGGTTACTGACTAAGCCGAATTTGCGTGGCAAGTGACTTCTACCTAGTACCTGTCCTGTTATCTGAGGCTTACTGATTCTTAGAGTCACTGGATTACAAACCAAATGACAGCTAGTTACATAAAATCTTATCAATATTAGAGTTCACAGATTGGCAGAAATAGTGACTGTAACCATGAGGAAAGTATACAAATTGATTTTTTGACTCATGTACATTCTCATGTCCCAAAGAAAAGAGTTTTATTTAGTAAGAACAGCCAGCTTGTAAATAATGTAACTCTGTAATCAAGGGTGGCTGCTTCTTGTTGTGTGTCCAGCTCTCTACAGAGAAGTAATGGATTTTGGCATGTTTCATATTTTACCCTATATTCTTTCGCCTCTTAGACATTTGAACATAGGAAGCAATAGAAAAGAGATTATTTTAAAGGAAAATAATCCTGCATTCCGATTGTAGGACTTGATACTAGAAGCCATAATACCCCTTTATATTCAGTAAGAATTACTGATAAGCACAGAAACTGCCCTACATCCAGTGCTCACAGTACAGTTTCCTGAAGGTGTGAACATGAATTTAATGTTAAGTCTGCATTACATTTTTTACCAGCATAGCTACACCAACTAACCACCTAGGGCTGTGGAGAGACAAGCTAAATCTTCGCAGCTCTACTTTTACTGGAGGGAAAGTTGCACTGTGAAATCAGACACCAATCCTCACCTTTTATTATGGACTGATCTGCCTGCACGGTTAGGGGAGAGAGTGGCAATGGGGAACAGTAAAAACCTGCTTAGCTAGGTCCCCAGCAGAACACGAAGACTACTACTGAAATCCTGGTACACCAGTACTGGCTGCTCCCCGTTCTCCCATGTTCAAACACATGACATTGAGAGCAGAACATTGGTCAGAGCTGCCCCAACCCTACTACTTTGAGTTCACAGAGCCTCTTCCAGGCCCTTAAATCATGGAATTGAAAATTGCTGTGAAAATTGGGGGGGGGGGGGGGGGGGGATAACATTTTTTTCATAATGAAGAGTTATTGTGTTTCAATAGTGCATCTCCAATACTGAAATATGTGCAGCATATGCATTTTGTAATAACTCATGAGAGCAGCAGTCCAAAGACAGCCTTAACGAGACTTCTATAAATGCTGAGGTTTTCCTCCTCTCAAATTAGGTTACCAGAATCTCAAATAAGGCCTTGTTCAGCAATTTAAAGGGTCAAACATTGGCTTCACTATAATTCCATTTTTCCCCTGGATCTTTATATTTTTTAAACAGTAGCTATGTTTATGTTCAGAAATTGTGAGAAGTCAATCTTTTCCCCAGAGCATCTTGTGCTTACTTGCTAAGTCACACCCTGAATGTGCTTAACTAGAATTTAGAAGTCAATTGACACACATCAGTCATCCTGACCCCTGATGGACGAGCCAAGTTGACTTTGAAACGCATTGTCAGTTTTTAAGGCATTGCCTTAAAAATGGGCTAATAGCAATGCCAACTTGTCACTCTGTATTTATCAACAAGAGGGAGTAATTTTTAAGAAAATAATAAGAAGCCCTCCTTACAATACTAATGCTAAATGACCTGAAAAACTTTCCTAAGGGACTGAAGCCATAGAACAAAGTTTCATTTTATCTTCATAGATCTGACAGCTCAATTTCCCCAGTTCCCGGGGACTTTCAGCAGTGCTGAACAGAGGCAGTAACAAATGTCAGTGTTTACTTTGAGATCTCTTTGTTCAAGCTCTCTGTACTCAGCAGTCTCTTTAATAACACTCTTTAGGCACAAGCAAAGCATGTTCTGCATAAAGCAATAGGGAGTGACTCAGCAGAGTGTGTCTATTATGCTTAAACAAGATGGAATTGCTGTATTTAACTAACATATGTTGAAGGTTTTCTAATGTGAATTCAAACTCCTCAGCTCAATGTGACTATAAATTATAATTTGAAATACTTTATAAAACTGTTCAGGTTCAGCCTTTTCCCACAAGCTCTCCCTAATTCCACACTGACTCCAGAAGCAAAGGATTTTTCCTTCTCTGCAGGAGTTTGCAGTAAATTACCTTCAAAGCCACCCCTTGTGCCCCCCAGACTTTGAAGAAGAAAAAAAAAAATCTCTTCCAACATCATCTTTACAAAAAGAGTCTGCAATGACAAATGGTACCAAGGGTCAAACCATCACCTGTTGCAATGCACTGCCCTCCCCTCCTTGTGTGCGTCCATAGCTAGATCTCCTCACTGGTGTCATATGCCAATAGGCATGTGGACACACAAAAAGGCCTTCCAACTTTACCACAAGAAACAAGACAGACAACACACAGGAAACAGCCATAAGCATGACATCAAGGAAATATTCTGTCCAATACTTTTATTATTCTTGCCACCCTTTTCCCTCCAAAACTATTTCATACCTTCTTACTTGAAGGAAAATTTAGACAGATGTTTTCCTTTCCTCTGGCAAAACACCAATGTATTAACATTTCCCTGTCAGTAGACCAATGCATTGTTTCATACTTTCAGTAACTGTTGGTGGCACAGACCACAGCTGAGGTACAAAACACTGACTCTTCCCACACAGGGTCTTCATAACTAACATGTGACAGCCCTAACAATGCAGCAAATGCCTCAGTGAAACCATAAAGTTGAGGTAACTTATCTTTCTATGCTATCTGATTATTTCCATTGAGAACTGAATAGGAAAAATCACGTGGGATATAACCATCTGAGGGAAGAATGCACTTGTCAAGTCATTGCACCCACAGGCTTACCTTTGCCTTTTCATCCCCGCACTCATCGGCAGTGCTCAGCTGTACTCACGTCACCTAACCTATCCAACCTGATTTCCTTCCTTGCTGATGTCAAATGACAAAAATCTCAAGTTATTAAATAACAGATTTAGTCAATCCCTTAAGTCCTAGTCTTCAGTAAAATAACCAAAAAGGAAAAAAAAGTGAGTTCTGTTAAATCTTCTTAATAGGAAATTCTGTCAGCATCTCTCACTTGTCTCCTGAAATTTATGATCCTTGGAGCTGCTCTACCTATCTTCAACCATTTGGGAAATTTATCTTGATCTGTGGGAACCGGTTACATCACTTCACTAGCCAGAGGAGGTTTTTCTCATTGCAATGCCAACAGAACAATAAAGATTAGAAACTGCCTGGGCTGGGCACTTTGTTTTGTATGTATGCTTTTTGAGCAGTAAAATCAATAGATATTGCTAGTTCAGCCAGCAGTGTTATTTATCAAGCAATCAAATATCAAGTACATAATGAACAGGGAGATTATTTCTATCTATTCCACGTCCAGCTCCTGTTTCCTACATGCATCCATTCACTTTAGCCAATGAAATTAAAACAATTGCCAAGATCAGTGAGTTATTCTCAAGCATTAATTTTACCTATGAATCCATACTGCACTTAGTGTGAGTCAACTGCCTTAATGAAATGCTTGGCATTGTTTTGTGTGGTGTGAGTTTTGGTTTTGGCAGGGGGGTTTTTTTGGGTGTTTGTTACTGCCTACATGTTCCCTTTCAGGAAGGGGAAACGTTGCCCTTGAAAGGCCTATTGACACTGCACATACATATTGTTACTTAAATATTTAAACTTCATTAGGTACACAAAAATCTCTAGTATCAAGCCTATACATATTAACACTATTTAACCTATTATAGTATTACTTGAGTATCTACTGTCGTCATAAGTAGTGATTTATCCGATTACCCGTTTCAAACACAAAACCATCCTGTACATAGTTCAGATCTTTTATCAGACATTCAGCTAAGGAAAAAGTAAAATAATGATTTAAGAAGGTATTTGTGAAAATTGTACTGCACTTCTTTCTTGCCTTCTTTCATGAATGAACTGCTGACAGATTCTGATCTTCTCAATCCTCATTATAAAACACTATTTTATCAACTGCTTAGCATAAACACGATGTATATTCACTCATTATATACATCAAACTCTATAGGTAAGGTGACTAACTCCTGCCCTATAACTAAATATCAGAATCTAACTTGATCTGAATTTTGGGATACAGTTTGCAGGGCTAGCAATCGAGAAGTTGATGTCAGTAGTAGTTACCAGCCAATTTATAGTGAGCAGCTCTGTGTAGGTTCAGAATTATTCAATTGGAACCATAAAGGAAATCATACCTGTCTCCAATCCCACACACCTCTCTGACACTTTCTCTGCCCTCAATCTCTCTTCAGGCCACAGACATCTACTCTATGAAAGAGTAAAACTCTTGAAAGTTTCAAGTACTCTTTAAAGTTAAAATAGATGTCATGCTGGCTGTGGTTTTGGGTTTTTTCTTTTTGTTGTGGGTTTAACTCATAATTCATTTACATTGTGATGAATATCCTCACCATTGTCCTCATAATTACAATTAAAGGCCTGAGTCCATTTTAGTAAACTTAATTAATAGGACAGAACAATGTCAATGATTGAATTGGATCCAAATCCTTGAAGATCACAAATAATCATATTCCTTATTAAGATGCTTCTCTTGATATCAGTGCTGGGAATGAACGCATCTCTGCCTTCAAGGACTGTCTCTCTACTTTGAAGTACAGCAATCACAATGCTTTGCTTTTCCTTTGTTTGCCAGTTGTAATCCAAGATGTTACCTCAGATTCTCTCACATCTAAAAATGGTGCATTGCAGCTTTAGCGTCGATGTTGGAAGGGTGGGATGTGGGAAAACCGCCACAGTCCAGGAGTTCACAAGCTGTCTATGCGCAGCAAGCATGACTGTTGCACACCAAGAACAGCAGGCTCCACAAGGCAGTGATACCAAGGATTTCCGTAATAGAGTACAATGCCGTGGCAATCTGAAGCAAAGGCATGGTCTGAAGAATCAAACAGTAAAGCCCAGGGCAGTTTTCCCGATTGAAAAGTGGTACTCAAGGATAATTACAGAGGTGGCCTTGTGATTGTAGACAGACAGACTTCAATGAAAGCAATTGCTTTGGCTCAAACTTCCTCAGCTATTTTTCTCAAAATTGATTATCCAATGTTTTCAAAAATCTAGCTGTAAATTACAGATTCTAAGATGGTTAACAGCAATGCAACTGGGCAATAGGACTTTCTGCAACTAGTTTAATCAATTAAACCCTCTTATTTTTGATTAATAAAAAAAACCAAACACGATAGTCTTGGAACTTCCAGCTCAAGACTTGACATTTAATTACAATAAGTAACCAAGGAATCTGGGGGCTTTACTGACCATCTAAAACAGTTTTCCTTTGATAATACAGTTGGCCAAGAAATTTTTCCGAACACTAGTATACCCAAAATGGGAGAGAAACAGGATCAAAGAGAATATAGAAAAAAGGGAACAAGCAATGGAGACAGCTCAAGAAGCCCGTGAATTAACTTGAAAAAGCAGGACATACAGCTGAAGTCATTCCAAAGAGCCATCCGTCTAACCTCTTTTTAAAAGCCTTCAGTTATGAAAACTACACTTTCCCAAAGTCATTTATTCCTGTGCTTAATTTTGAGCTTTCCGTTCAAAAGCTTTTGTTCATGTCAGATCTAGATCTCCTTTGCTACAATTTAAACCCATTAACTTCTGCGCTTTCCCCTGTGGATCTGCATTATCATCATTACCTTAATGTCTGCAGCCTTTTACGCGTCTAAAGACTGCTAGTATGTCTTCACAGATTTTTCTCTTTCTTCAGCTAAGCAACACCCACTTTTTCAACCTTAACTCAGACAATAATACAACGTAGAAGCGTAATGTAGCTATTTTACATGTGTTTAGGTAGGAAGTGGCATAACAGGTGTTGAAGTTCAACCAGAACACCATGTTACTGTTTAAATGTGAGATGTTGAATGTGCCAGCAAATTCTGAAAGTGGCTTAGCACCTGAACAATTCATACTTATATACAGATATGCACACATACAATATCACAAAAGCAAAAACTGTGTAACAATGGTGGCTCAAACCTTAAAGTATCTCCATACCTACCATTTCCATACCATTTTTAAACATGTGCATCTAGCCAAGCTAGCCCTATGAACTAGAGGTGTGTTCCCGAGTGCAATCTGGATTTCAAATTTCCCAAAGATTAGGTTTATTCAGCTTTCAGAAGCCAGTTAATTTATTCAAGTGTAGAAAGCACAACTACAGATGGCAGCTTTTGGCTCCTGTGCCAAACTCTCAATTGCAATTCCCTTCAGATGCAGAGTTCTCATTTGGCCCATAACACCAGAGACAGATGTGAAATTTAGGATCTGGTGAGTCTTTCAGACTATAAACTCAAAGTATTTAGTTACTTTCACCTCTACTTTGAGATTCTGGATGTGTTCCTGTGTCTAGGGTCTCTTAGCAACACTAATTTCCTGAAGGACACAGGAAAATACACCTTCTTGCACATTCCAGTGTCAAGTTCCTCATTCCCACTCCTTCCTGGCACTTGAGTCAACTGTTAGCAAATGAGCACTGCTGCTGATATAGATGGAAATATACTCACCTAGGTACAGTTAGTACTTTTATCTGAAGAAAAAACTCTTTAAACATAATGAACACCTAAAGACAGCAAAGACCAAACACATTCTTTGTCCGTTGTTGCTTTGGACTCAGAAATAGCAACCCAGCAGGAGAAATACTTGACTCAAATGACCTAATAGGAAGATTAGTCTTGTATAATAAGATCCAGAAAAGTCTGTGATTGTGCTTCACTGTTGTATTCATAGTATCTAGACACCTCTGTTATTTGAGTTCTATATACACCTAGTCATACCTACAGATTTTAATTCATCAACATCACCATGCCTAAAACTTTGTTCATGGAAGAGCAGTTAGGATGTTGGACATTAGGTTGGCAGTTACATGACAGAGTTCTTCACCCAATCCTTTTAAAAACCTGGTCAACTTTGCAAAGCTGAAGTCACTAGAGAATTAGAACATGGAAAACCAAATCAGGGAACAAAAAGGAAATATACTTTCAAATTATGTATTGGCTTTTCTAATGAACTGTCTTTCCAGCCCAACAAAAATAGACATATTTTGTACTAGAATCTGTGGTGTCACACTTAGTGCTGTGAATATCAAACATTTTAGTTTTATATTAATTAGCAGCAAACCATTTAAGAAAAAATGTCCCTCAGGTTATCCATGCCATAACAAAAAAAAACTTCTGTCATGGGCTAAAAACCTCAGTTGATCTATTTAATCATTAGGTATCTTTATTAATTGAGATGTTTCTTTGGTTAGAACAGAATGCCAGAAATGTCTCCCACTCAATATTTAGAGCAACAATTTTAATTGCTATCACATTTAATTAGTTTTCTCTACTGGGTTCAAGTGTCTTTTGAGCCACCAACCACAGAAGCGAAGGATGCTGTCTCAACAAGCTTGAGTAGCAGCATTGCATGCAATGCAGTGTCACCTAAGGAACGCCTGGAGAATTCCCCTTCAGGCAGCAGTGATGCACAGGCACCTCAATAGTGAAATGGGGGCTCCACTGCTTGGCATCAAGACTTGTCTTAGATAATGCTAAGCACAAAGGGAAACTGAAAGTAGGTAGAAAAATTTTGTTGGGAAAAGAGTAAAGGAGACTAAATCTGGTAAAACAAGCATCTGCTAAAGCACAGCAGCTGTCCAGCCACACCAAGAGTACTGCCAGGGACAGAAGTGCAGATTTTCCATGGGACTCATCATTTAAAAAAAAACCAACCAAACAAAAACACACCAAAAAAACCCCACACAAAACACCCCACCCCATACAAAAACACACAATAGAGCGTTCCTCCTGTCTCAAAGAAAAAAGTGTAAATACACATTTTAAGAAACTTAAGATATACAGTCCCAGTGAAAGTTTACATTTCATTACTCGTGTGGAAAGATAAAAGATATGTAGCTGAAGTAAAGGAGGAAAATTCATAAGCACGATAAGTGTTCTTTAAAGGCAGAATTCACACTCCTAGGCACTTATCTGAATGGACCCGGCTTCATTATATGAATCAAGGCCCTAAGGTTACAGTGATCCATGTATTTAACACAGATTATCTCTCACAGGAGTTTAGGCTGTGTGCTGGAAGAAAGAGGCAAGCTCTTGAAAATGCTACTGCAGATAAAGTGGCCTGACTGAAACACGTCAGGGAAGGGACATTAGAAAAAGATGCCTTTATTATGGTGCTGGGGGGCAAGATAGAGTCTGCCAGGAGCCTGGAAAGCTAATTAAAAAGTTGGTTTGGATGACACTGGGCTTAAATTGACAGCTGGACATCTACTCTGAGACAGAATACAGGCAGGTAGGGATTCAATCCATCTGCAGTACAGTTCTTGCTCCTCTGTAGAACAATGGTTATTTGCATCCATGGCTTGTTTGTCTTTCGCCTCTCGTTTAGCAGATTGACAAAACAGTATACGACACACGCAGAAGTTGAGGGAGGAATGGGTAAGACAAGAAGCCGTTACTAGTTTACTGCTACCCTGAACCAACCAGGAAAGGGAAATGCATAGTAATTTCTTAGAAATTTTGTAACAAAACAGAAGTCCCTACCTTCTGGGATGAAAAATCCCAGAACATTTCATTCTCAGGGTTTAACAGTGGCCGCAAGAACTCTACCTGCCTCAGCTCCGTAGCCATGCTTTCGGCACACCTACCTCGGTGGGACTGCCGCCCACCAGAGAAGTGCCTATTGCTAACTGGGGCGTGAGTCCTGTTTGGAGAGAACGGGAAGAAACTAACATTCAAATGTCATGGCAGGAGCTGTACTTTTTTATTTTTTGTTAAAGACAACTTCATTTTAGACAAGTTATTTTATTCCACAATTGTAGAATGCTGTGCTGGCTGCAAGCATCACAAGCAGATTCTTCATTCCTATATCACTTAGTTCCCCAAATAGTGTTGGCTTCTTAAATGGCATCTGCAGCTTGCCAGACTGACTATAAATGTAGCTCCTTAGGAACCATTAGGTCTTTTAGAAATATTTAGGACGTTTTTAAAAGCTTTGTTATTTAGCTTCTAATAGTTCCATCAGGACCATTAAATCTATCAGGTAAATAGGTCTTCAGAATTATTATTTTTTAACCACACATAAGTGGTTCCTAATGACTACAAAGATGCAGTTACACTCCATTGAGTATGCTCTTAAACCATATTGATATGCACAGCATAATGCATGTAAATATGTATTTACCTCTTTCGAACGTTGTCTGCTTTCAGAGTTAAAAGACCATTTTCCTACAATAATCAAAATCATGTAATTAGGGCAAGTTAAAGAGTAACCATTTCAAATGTGCACATTCAGTAAGTGTTTCCACCGTCTCAAAATCCTTTGCTAAATATGAGCAGTACTTAATAGGCAAAAATGTGAGAAGTTACAATCTCTTTTCATAGCCTACAAACAGCACACAAAATTCCTCCTGCCCAGTAAGCTATGCACTGCATTAAAAACCAGGGAATATACATTATAAGGTTATATCATTTGGATAAAATTAACAGTTATATTTGTAATGATGTTTTCATTTCATCCTTAGCTAGAAATCTATCTTAAAATAAACATAGGTCGGGGCTGTGTGTGTGTGTGTTACTTCTAGCAAAAAAGCAGTCTAGAGAAGGGCTTCATGCTACCCACATAACTGGAATTCAATCCAGCTGGCACTGCACTGTGGGGGAAAGGGCATTCAGACCATGCCTTTAATCTGGAAGTAGAAAGGAAACAAGAAAACTGAGTTTATTGCAGAGACACAAATAGGTGCATTTATGCATACTGTATCCTAGAATTAAGTAGGATATTAACTCTATCTTCACAAAAAAAGAAATTTGGGTAATCAATTTCCAGATATCATGAGTGCGCATGGACAATCCAACCAGACCTGATAGATGGAAGCAATAGCTGCCTGTCCTGAGCATGAATAAATGAAGACAGAAGTAGGTAATTACTAAATTACTTTGGATTAAAAGGAAGTTACAGCTTTACTCTATTCCCAAACTGATTGAATAAAACATATTCTAAAGAGAAAAGGAAAAAATAAAGGCAAAGTAACAACATATTTTTCACTGTCACATGATCTGTGTCAACTACATGAACTGAAAAGCTAGTGAAGAGCTCTCAGGAAGAGACACAAACACTCTGAGAGCTAATTAAGAATTTCAGTCTGTAATCAAATTTTGTTTAAGTTTTCATGTTGGATACATACCAGTATAGGCAGAGGTGTAAGAAAGTGCCACTAACCAGGAAATAATTCACTAATGACAATAACAAGGAGACATTATAGCACCTTCCATCACCTGAAGGGGCTACAAGGAAGCTGGGGGGGACTTTTTACAAGAGCCTGTAGTGACAGGACAAGGGGTAACAGGTTTAAATTAAAAGCAGGGAGGTTTAGATTAGACAGCAGGAAGAAATTCTTCCCAGAAAGGGTGGGGAGGCACTGGGACAGGTTGCCCAGAGAAGCTGTGGATGCCCCGCGTCCCTGGAAGTGGCCAAGGCCAGGCTGGATGAGGCTTGGAGCAACCTGGTCTAGTGGAAGGGGTCCCTGCCCATGGCAGGGGGGGTGGAATGGGATGGTCTTTAAGGTCCCTTCCACCCCAAACCAGTCTGTGATTCTATGAATAATTTGTATATTAAGCATATATTATTTTCAATCATTTCCTCAAATCAATTACTGTCTAACTCTGCCCAAAGTCAGAACACACACAGGCTAAGTCTGCTTTTCTGCACCACCAGATGGGATTGCCAATTATTTGCCTACCATGACAACTGCTGTACAGGCAAGCCCCAAAGTCAAAGCAGTGCAGATTTTCCCTAGTTCTGCCATTAACCATAAATCACTCTGTAGTTTGACCTTCTGTTGAAATACCACCACTCACTTTTATAAGGTGCTTAAAAAGATATTGGATATATAAAATACTAGATACATATTTTAGTATTTATGCAATATTAACTTATATGTGTATATTAACCTACTATATATTATAGTACATTATAACTATATAGGGACATAGTAAAAAATACAATCGCATGTAGTACAGAGCAGCACTCAAAATTCAAGGTATATCTAAATGAAACACAAACGCTTAAAAGGTAAGTGGGAACAGAGTTTTCCTTCACTTCTTGCCCAGAATGCAGTCTGAATGAAATCAAGATTTCAGACCAGTCTAATTGTAACTCACTACTTCGCATCTGCATTGAAAGCATCTTCAACTTTCTGAAAGAACCTAAGGGCAGCTTTTATACACTTTATGGCACAGTCATCATCCAAATTTAATTTAGCTCACCAATCATTCTTTTGTAAAGTATAGGAAATCACCATAAAAACTACCATGTAACTGAAAACACAGGTGAAGTTTAATAACTGGAGGATTTGGCACTCAGTTGATTAATAAAGACATCAGTAGGACACATGAAAATTCTAGCAGTCAGGCTCCTGCTTATTCATGGGTGAAACTATAGAAGACCTGCAGCAGAAATATCCTTACTTATATGATCTCAATCTGATTTCTATCGATTTTTCTTACACAGCAGTAAGTTTTGAATAACTTTAGTAATAGCAATAACTGCTTCAAAATGTCTTGAATTGATCATACATAAGGATTTCCTGTTAACTAGAAATTAAAAATATATTTCTTCCTGTATCACAATGAAGAAACTCCTTCCTCTTTGCTAAAGTATACATGTAAAGACTGTAATGTTCCACTAGCCATTTTGTTGACTCGGAAGGTCATTAGGACAACATCTCCCAAAAGCAATCTAACCAGGGGACAAATTATTTTCTGTTAACACACAGTGGTGCCAACAGGACCAGGGCAAGGATCATGCCCCTGTACTGAGCACCGGTAAGGTCACTCCTCGTATCCTGGGTTTAGTTTTGGGCCCCACACTGCAAAAAATACATTGGGGTTCCGAAAAAGGCAACAGAGCTGGGGAAGGGTCTGCAGCACAATTCCTGTGAGGATCAGCTGAGGGAGCTGCTGAGGTGATCAGCCTGAAGAAGAGAAGGGTCAGGGGAGACTTTTTCTCTCTCTACAACTACCTGAAAGGAGGATGCAGAGAGGTGGGAGTTGTTCTCTTCTCTCAAGGGTCAAGTGCTAGAACAAGAGAAAAACAGCCCCAGGTTGCACCAGAGGAGGTTTAGATTAGGCATTAGGAAAGATTTCTTCACCAAAAGGGTTGTCAGACATTGGAATGGGCTGCCCAGGGAAGTGGTGGAGTCACCATCCCTGCAGGTATTTGAGAGACATGAATGAGGTGCTCAGGGACATGGTATCAGCAGTGCTAGGTTAATGGTTGGGCTTGATGATCTTAAATGTCTTTTCCAAACTAAATGATTCCATGATCCCAGATGCACAGCACTAGGTATCCTTCAGAGACTACACAGCTCAGCTTGTTGCAGGCACCAGAAGATACCACACTTGTAGGAAATGAGAAATATAAAATACTAATAATATCCCAATACAATAAACAAACATGCTTGGTGGTGGTGGTTTTCCATGTTAAGTCTGTACAGTGTTGGTTTCTATGGATACTTCCTGCTTTGACTTACATTCATTTTCCATATTTTCCACTGTCGTGGTTTAACCCCACCCAGCAACTCACTCACCACACTGAGCATGATGTTTAATGGCAGGAAACGTCCCTTTGGTCAGCTTGGGTCATCTGTCCGGGCTGTGTCCCCTCCTAGCCTCCCATATGTCCTGGCTGAGTCCCCTCCCAGAAGGTGGGAAGACACGGGCAATAGGAGAAACGAGAAAACTTATGTAATGTAAGCATGATGTTAATGTAAGCATTGCTTGGCAATAGCTAAAGTTATTTCTCAGCACAAATCCAAAACATAGCCTCACATTAGCTATGGTGAGGAAAATTAGCTCTATTCCAACTAAAACCAGCACATCTCCCTAACGGACAGCCCAATTGGAAGCATAGATTATCTCCTACAACTGCCCCCTTCTACTGCAGCACATAGAGAGAAGAATAAAGAGCAGATTTGTTTAGAAGTTTTTGCTGACATCCTTCAAAATCTGTAGTTCTGCAGGAATAATCTATGAACAGGTATCTTTACTCATCTGATACAGATCTAAACTGGCAGTGCAACATCCTAAGATCATCAGATCACAGGAGTTGCTCTAGTCAGTAGCTGCTTCTAAGGTCTCTTGCAGTTGAGTTCATCACACAAGCCCTTCTAAATGCAAGCTTTTAGATTTGCATCTTTGTGCTCTGATATGCAAGCAATAAAAACAACTTGAATGTCAGCTCCCTGCAGTTCAAGGATAACTTTCCAAACAGCTTCACTTTTCATAGTGGCTGTCTAAAATGACAGTTTTCTCTCCTGTTTGATGAGAAGCATGAGTATGTGATTTATTTTTTTTTTTAGACATATTTGTTTGACAAAAGTCTGATGCTATATTCTATATCAGCGTAACTTACAATTTCCTATCTCTCTTCAACATTTCAAATTTTGAAGTGTTACAATATGTCTTCCATAATGTTATCTAAAAATAACATCAGACTGGTATCAAAATCCACTGTAGACCTCTCACCATTTCAAAGCAGTGAACAGAAAATCTCCCACTGGTATGCACTCTGGGTAAGTGAATCATGTCTATCGAGAGAAATATTGTGAAATCGATACTAGAGATCAATTACTTAAAAGGAATATAGTCATTTGGGACAGTATCTTTTGCAGGGGAGGAAGCAACTCTTAAAATACACTTTGTACACAATGTACGTTCATACGCATATGATTATGTAAAAGTTCATTTATAATATATCTCAGGAGATGCTGCAGCTTGCATGCAGTTATTTAAATAGTTTGGGGACTTTGCAGAACAGATTTACTCTTGCTCTCCCCACATTTTATTACGCAAGGTTTATCATCAATATTAAAGTTTAATTCCCCCAAAGCAGTGCATTAATACATTCATAAACTTTATATCTAGAGCTTTGTGCCCACCTTCATCATACACTGAACACAATTGTTGAACAGCAGTTCCACATTCTCCTGTAGTTTTTTCATAATAAAGGAATATCAGAACTATTTCAAAAGCACAGAGTCATTTTGATGCACTACATTTTGCTTCATTTAAAATGTCTGCCATGCAGAAAATCGAGTTTTATGGTTTTCAGAGTAAAAACAAAAACTGCAGACCCCTAGCTCACTCAGATCATTCTTTTCAAGCAATTTTACTAAACGTGTCTGGAACTTATGGTGCATTTATTTATTGCTTGCACCTGAAGCCCACTTTAAAGTTCACATATAATCATTTGTTTTTATGCCTTTTCAATATTTAAATTATCTATTGCTTTGTATAATAAACTTAAGATTGTGAGTAATTTTCCATTAAAGATCAGTCTAGTACTGGAATACTGTAAATACGTCTAACAGGCCAACACTTGTCCTAAGAGTTCCCTGTGCTTCTTCCCTATATCTTGGATATGCATGAGAGGAGATCAGCCCTCTTCAACAGCTATTAGCACGATAGCACATTATAATGTTTTTCCTTGTGTGTTCTGTGCATTGAAAGGAGGTGACATCCAAGGACACAGCTTACAGACAGCCACCACACTAAAGGAAGAATGCAGGACATTATCAAAAGAAACAACAGAAGAAAAAGTTAATTTAGTTGCAATGGCAGAAAGCAAACAGGAGCAAAAATAAGAGTATTCCCACTGTTATTACCATTTCTCAGAATTGCTGCTGTTTTCTTTGACACCATGGAATGTACAGAAGAAAGAAGGGGGAATTCAGAGATTATCAGAGCTTTAAATCTGGATTTCAGTATCTGACACAGAATAAACCAAGAACCAACACAGCCACAGACAAAAAATTCTCAACTGCCTGAGTGAAAACTTAATTCAATATATAATTTATTTAATTTAGCTTCTGCTGCCTGTAATTGTTTCAATCCCTGAGAACAGCTGGCAGGCATCAAAAGAAAAAAAAAAACCACCCCACACAAACCCACAACACACTTAGGACAGCAGCAGAGAGGGGTTTAATTAATTTTAAGGTCTTCGTATTTTAGCTTCTGCTGCCATCTACAGTAATGATTGCAAGTCTGCACTAAAAGCAACAAAATAAACCTTCCACACCGTAACAAGGTGGGCTAGAAAGGCACTGCAGGGCTTCACTGTCCCTGGAAGATCTAATGAACCCTCTTTGTAGATAAAGTCCCCCTCAGTTGGGGCCCAAAGATTCATTTACAGCTACTCATCAGCTCTGTAAGTGAATTAACTCATCGACAAAGCATATTGACTTCACAAGTCTGTAAATCAGCAGAGCAGCGGTGCTGGCTATGAACTGATGAAAGTTTTAACTTCCCTGCGTGAGCCCATCGTATGGGTACTGACCAGCTCAATTCAGTTTCTAGTTTTCCCATATGGTCACGTCATGAAAAGCTGGACACCATAAGGAATTTGTTAACTTCCTCCCAAAGCGCCTTGCATAATCAAAATATATGTCATTAGTTATCTTCCTAATGGGAATTTTTATCTTTCAGATAACACCAAGTAATGACACACTTCTTCCAAAACCTGAAGATAAGATAAAACCTGTTTGCAGCACAAAGTAACACACCCAAAGCACACTAGAAATAATTTTTGCAGCACAAAAAACCCTCCAAATGAGAACGCAATACTTTTCTTGATGTTAAAATTAACTTACAAATAAGTAATTTGAAAAGACACTACACCTTAGACCCTGTAGATTACGTTTTCAACAACTAATGCATGATCAGTGCTACATAGTAGCATCTGAAACAGTGTAAACCCTAAACTCCACTTTCTGAATATCTTGAGTTAAATACATTTTTTTTTTTTCCTCCTCTGACACGTAGCTTTTCTTTCACGGAATTTCTGCTGCTCCTTCGCGGAAGGAACTGCTGCTCCTTCGGGGAAGGATTTTGGGGAATTTCTGTCTACTGCACAGTGACACCTATCTTTTCTTTTAGTCTGAATACAATCCATTATTGGGGTCTCCATTTGTAGTGGCCCTGAGGAATAACACTGAAATAGCTACACTTCGAGCTGCGCACCTCATTAAAACAGGCTCTAATACAACTTTACAGCATCCCTGCTCCTGTGACGGATAGACTGGGCCCAGGCTCAAACTCAGTTATCACATCAGTGGAGGGTACAATTATCACCTTGTCAGAGAGCTGTCCAGTGAGTATCTTCACTGAAATCCACTGTTCTCAGGTGAACCTTAAATAAAAATCACCCAAAGCAAGACATTACCGACAAATCCATTTTCTTCATTTTTCCAGTTCTATGACAAAGATTCAATATTCAAGCTTATAGAGTAGGAATTATTTCTGAGGGTTTAAGAAAGTCAGCTTAACGTTTTTATTCATGACTTTTCTCAACTCTGTATTTGGTACTTATTATGAGATATTGTAAGAAGGATAAAGCATCAAAATATTTGTTCATTTAAACTTCTGCCATAACACTGTCAACTGAAAAAGATGCAGAGCATTAGCTGGACTGTGAAACCTAATTTAAGCCATAACAAATCTTCTGAAGATTAGTAAATACTCATGTCAAAGTGAACACACCTTTTCTAGCTAGCTGTTAGTACACATGGGATCTGTTAACTACATGAGATTTAGAGCAAAAGCAGAACTTGGAAAGGTTTTTGCAGTATTTTTCCTCCAGTTTTGATTGCTATAGGCTACAGCAGCATGAGGTAGAGTTTCAGCTTCTGGTTACAGGACTACGACCACACAGGCATCCTGTGACAGTTACCGGATGAAGCAGCTTTCACCCTTCTGTAACCCAAGCCCCTACCCACCTAACCATAAATTGCCACCCACACAGCAGTAGCAGCCTGTTTTTCCAGGGTCTGGCAGGGACAACCCCAGGCAGATGGGGCTAGAGCCATTTTGCATCCCTAGGAGTTGACTTTGCCTACTTCAGTCTTGCCGTGCTGTGGTTATGAATTATGCCTGGAAGTGCACAGACCAGGAGTAGCCAAAGTGGAGACTTCCGTGGGTAGTAAGGTATAACAGTCAGCAAGACAATCATCCTGTCTTTTGTCAGTTCTGCTTCAGCACGCTGCTTCCCTAAACACAGAAGTGTTATCAAGAAGAACAGCTCTATTATCTGGAGGGGTTCAGGTACCAAGGTTCTTAGAGCTCTCTGACTGGTAAAGAAACCACACATCTAAAGTGCTGAGCTGCACGGAGAAGCATTTAAACATCAGGTAATCAGTAAGTAAACGCAACAGAACTAAGCAGTCTGCACAGGCACTCAAAATGAAGAATATTCTTATTCACCCTGGGGTTGGTGGTCCTAGGTGACACTGAGCAGTGCGTTTCAGTTTTCCCACCTGTAAACTGGGATTCATGACAGAACTGTTTTGTTTATTTGGGTGCAAAGAGGGGTACGAGTGTTAGCATGCTTTGGGACCAGCTACTGAAGAGTGTCCACAAGGTTGCATTATATGACATGGCCACTACAGATAACCAAAGGCATTTCTGCTTGGAACACTTGGACTTGGCCACTGCACCTCCAAACAGCAAGGAAATCTTTGGAGTAAAAAATAAAAGTCAGAGCCAAAACCTACATCAGGCCATAAAGTGACTCTACAGGAAGATTTTTATTGTAGAGCACTGCAGCAGCCCTCTTTGTTGCCATTTTGTAAAACAGCTGCAATCTCATCTAGTGCATTTACAAGTACACTAGATTTTACAGACTGAGTCTGACTCAGCCCAAATAAAACTCAGTCTGCATTTCCAGGCAAAATTTGAAGTCTTATCTCTTTCCATATTAATTTTACTTCTTTCTTCTTTCCATAGCTCTGAAGACAAGGGCTAAAGCACAAAAGACAGGTTGCAATAACCATGCTTCCAGCACAGTCAAGAACCTCAACTTCTCCACACCAAAACTTCCGTTAGCAACCCCTAACATACCATCTCCCTAAATTTTGCCGAACTAGCTCCGACGCACCTGTCTGAATCTTTTGAACTATGTGAAAACATCTGTTTAATGCTTGGAATATTACAATAATGTGATCTTCAAACTCAAAGTGTATTACAATTTCTAATACAAAATTCAAATATGTGCTTGGTGCAGTTTGAATTCAAGTGTGCGCATTGGAAACAATATTAAATAAATGAAATGTTATGGCTTCCTAAACAATCTTTTCCAGTTCCAAATCACAGAAAGATTTGCTCAGATAAAAGCACATTCCTTTCAAGTTTAATGGGGATTTTTTATGGACTTTTACATCTTGACTGATCAGCTAATGCTCATCTTGCAAAATACATCTTATTAGGGATGGCCTTCACTATAGATCCATATATATTCCCTCCCCACATGCTTCTGTCATCACACATTTACTGTAGGGAACTTCTCTGCAAAGACCAATGAAAACAAAGCAATGACTACATTATTGTTGACTTACAGGATTAGGATTATGCCCATCATTTCTGCATAAAACACACACTTAATATTTTGCACAACTATTGCAAATTAAATGATATCAGAGTTGATCCTGAAGTGCTTTTTCCCTATGTGCTATGCATACTACATCCATGAGGATACAGAGTGCCCTTAAGCAAATTAACTGTACTTTAACAGCTTGCTACAGTTCAGACATGAAACCTTGTAACCTAGAAGAAAAACTTTCCTGAAATAAGCTGCTTCTTCTTACAGCTGAGTTAGGGTTTAAAAAAAAAAACCACACCCAAAAAAACACCCCACAGACACCAAACCATGGAGCAGTATTTTATTAATAGAGCTGAAATCTGTAAGCTAAAAATATATGCAATAAATCTACAAAAAGTGTTCATGTTTTGACCTGTTTGTACATCTTTTTGTCTCTGCATATTTTATGGTCAAGTATATTTATCTGTTTACTTAAGAGTCCTATCATTAAAACTTCACAAAGTATGGAAAAAACAGCTTCACATCTAAATAAAAGTGTTAATACTGTACTACAGCCATTATATATCAGCCTGTCTATGGAAACAGTGGTAAACAAGCCTCAACAAATTGTATTTCAAAACAAACATGAATCATTTCATGAAAATCAGCGACTGTGTCTGCAGTTAAGAGGACAGGCAACATTTACGTCCAAACCACATTTCTAAACATTTTCAGCATTCTGATTGGTAAACTGTTTCCCAATTTAAAAAGTGATTGCTAAATGTTAAGTGACAACATGACATAAGTGAAAAGTGCAATTGCTTACAATTTTAATTACATTTCCTTAAAATAAGAACTCCTGTTAGTTAGTACACAGCTGTAGACATGTCACTGTTCACACAGAGTACTGGGTATCAAATGCAGTAACAGCTAATAGACAATCAAGTGTAGGAAATCAAATTTTATGGGCTGCAGTCTTCTACAGCAGAAGAAAAAAAAAGTAATTTGTGACATACTAAGGAGTTGCAAACTACCAATGCACGCACATGTACACGAAATCACAAGATTTATGACATAAATAGATGCTTCTATTGAAACTACTGAAACTATTTTATTTCTTGGAAATATACCTGTTCAAATACAGAAGGTGCTGAAAAAGATGATCTTGTTCTGGAAGTGCTTATCTGGTACTTAAAAAGTCTAATTAGTTACTAATTCTGTCATCAATTCCCAGAACAGAGTTACTTAACGAAGTTCGCTCATTTCAGTTTCCATTTGCAGAACAAGAATAATGCTTTATCCTACTTTTTCCTCAAGCATCCACTTTACAATGAACTCTCTTAAAGAACTTCTTTTAAAAAGCCTTATAGGGCACAGCAATAGGCTTGCTGCCTTCATCAATTAAGACCATGGCAAGGATACCTACTGCATGTGGTTTTGCTTCAGAAGCAGCTTGTGAAACTCTTTTTCTTCACAAGCAGCTGACAAAAAGCCTCACAGTCAGACATCTCCAAGAATCCTACAAGTGCTGCAAATACCAGAACCTTAACAGACCGAATATTTTCATGCAGCTACCCTGGGAAGAACAGTGATACCAAGAAAGAAACAAACTCCCAAGGGATAACCTTACTTACAAATCTGTTTGTGATTCCATTTCAAGTTTAGGAGCATATTAAAATTAAAAACATGTTATTTGTTCTTAGCACAGTCTTATTTTAACAAGTGGGCTGCACTCTACAGAAACAAATTTCTGAATCTGATTTTAGTCTGAGAAAATCTGTTTGTGATTCCATTTCAAGTTTAGGAGCATATTAAAATTAAAAACATGTTAAAATAAGACTGCGCTAAGAACAAATAACAAGTGGGCTGCATTCTACAGAAACAAATTTCTGAATCTGATTTTAGTCTGAGACACTCACTGAGCCTCGGCAAAGTGAGCAACCCTGCCAGGCTATCGCAGCTTGGGGCCTGGCAGGCATGGTCACACACATTGAGTATACAGAGAAAGAGGGGGCTTGTATACTTTTTCAGTAAATACATTTTTTTCCCCGGGTGCATCTTTAAAAAAAAAAAATCACTACAACAGTCTTGAATATGTTAAAAAAAGAAAAAACAACCAACCAAAGAAATCCACCAACCCCTTATAAGAGTCACTTCTCCTCTCCATTTCAAATGGGTGATTCCGAGAAGCCAACATTGCACCCCCTTGGGGGAACAGAGAGGGTACTGCAGCTGCAAGGCTGAGTAGTGCCATGGGGATCAGTCAGGACAGCACCCCGCGCTCTACAGACTTGGGTTGCATTTTCAACCACCTGAAAGCATCATGAAGGCAGAGAATACAGCTCATAACGTGAATGTCCTCCAAGCAACACAACTGCAATGCAGTTTCTGCAGCACAGACAGTCCCTGAGGTGTAGCCAACTCCCTTCAAGTGCCCCCCAAGTGCAGGGAGCGCCAATGACAGGCATCTTTCCCACCTTGCACCACCTCCTCCGCTTCTCATGTTTAATACTGTTTGAAGATTGCCCAGAACTGAAGCTCCACATACAATATTACTGCATTTCAACCAGTTTGATATTAATATTTTTCCAGACTGACAGTTTTCTCAGAATTCCTTATCTGATCAGTTCTACAGCAACTTATCATTCATAAGAAACCATTAATAATGAAAGAAAAGTTTCAGGGTAGTTTGACTGGCTAGAACAGACTGACAGGTGTCTTAAAACTGAACTTTTAAACTAAGTGCTGTGATCTGGATCAACTGAGGACATCTGGGCTTTTGGTGTACAGAAATTTCCATCTGCTTTATGGCCTTTGCAAGTAATACTGAGGGATCTCAAAAGTTGTTTTATTCAAGGTGTTTACCACCAAGACTGAAGAGGTGCATAGTACTTCTCTGCCTATACAGAATTGGACAACACCTGGAGAAAGTAGTTCTTTTGGGTACTTCAGGGTGTCCTATTTTCAGAATCAAATGGCTCATTTTGTAAGTAGTAAGGTGATTAATAGAAACCCAAGTTTAAAAAAAAATACAGACGGTCCAAGAGTCAGAAGCCTAGAACAGCTCCAATACGTGCTTCTGACCAGAGTGGATACAAACTGGTAAACCCTGACCAGGAGTACTTCTTAACAGGGTTTGGGGGTAGCTGAGTGGGGGAAGGGTGGATTTCTTTGTCACAGACATGCTCTGTAGATTGTCACAGTCAGGATTAACATAATTAATTGGAACAAGAGTAACTGCTGATATAATAAAATTCACTGCTTAAAAGAAGTTCAAAATCTTTCCTTTATTCTGTTGTGTTCTGGGTGATTTTTTTTTTTTAATAAAGTAACA
>NW_010256982.1:0-11701 GCF_000690775.1 Eurypyga helias | reverse complement strand
CTGCTGAAACAAAATATCAGTACTCAGAAGAATTCATATTCTGTCCACACTCCATAAGCCACAGAGTATTGCTTCTGTTGCAACCTCCAGCAATAAATGTGCTGAATGTTTTAGATTTAAAATAATAGGGGAATAACAAATAGCCTTAGCAGACAGTTTGATTCTGAAATATACGGGGGTGGAAGTGAGGAGTGGTACATTTCATTTTGATTGACAAATATTCACCAACAGCTGCAGCTCTACCCTTAAGAGCAGCACACTACTTGTAGAAAGTTAGTAGGATACAGATAGTCTTCAGCCCAGTTGGCCATGAAAACATTCTCAGTATTCCCGAGAAAGTTACATGATTTGTATCAGTAACAGTTTCCACAGACACAGCAGTGCATATGGTCTGGGGAATTGTGAGAAATTAACAGCATCATTAAAACTCAGACAGGGATAAATAGCAAGTAGCTGTATCAAATTCATACATTTTGGGGAAAACATGTATTTCAGGCAAAAAAATGCTGAATTGTCTATACAGTGTACACAAAGTGAATACTACGAATGTCAAAGGATGAAGTTTGATGAAAAGGTATTCGAGATACAAACCAATAGTGAAGTTGTAAGTACAACGTGCTTCCCTCATGTCACCACAGTCAAACATCACCCTCTTCTCTAGAGTACATTCACATCAAGGAGCAGACCTTTCACACCTTCACTGGGCTTTAGCCTGGGGCCTAAGTCAATTAGGTGAGCAAACCAGCATTTCCTAAGAACTGAATGGCATCCTAGGAGCTCCCACTGAGCTTCAGGTTATAGCCTTAGAGGAAAAATAAGCTAACCTTAAGGTACAACACCAGCCATCAGAACACACTGAAGCAGCACAACTGGAGTCAGCACAGAAAAGCTTGGGGGGAGGGGGGATGTGCGTGTATTTATGTCATTCATAAAACTAGGTAACTTAATGGCATAAGTCATGGAGGTAAATAGGTTAACACACCTGGTGGTCAACAGAAAGAAAATTCTTCCAGACAAATAAGACAATGAGGGGTGACCAGAGACCCTACTAGTCTGAGGGTGATGTCTCAATTACTCCAGTGGCCACAGGCTGGACCTACCAGGATTCCCTGAGCAAGTACAGGTAGGACCAAAATGAACAGAAGAGATTATAGAAGCACCTCTGCTTCCACAAACAATGTCAGAATTTTCTGTCAAATTCCTTACAAGTAGCTTGTAGACCACAGTTGGGTATACTCCTGGTATATTATCTGAGTCTGTAATCTGCCTCCTGTCTGGGGAGCTGCTGGTGCTGTCATTGTGTGACAAATGCTGTCCTAATGGCACTCCACTGCAAACAGGACAAACATCTATTAAGCCATGGACAAATCAGACTCTTAATTTGACTCAAATTTGAACTTAAAAATAACTTCTGGGAGAGCAAAACTTCACACATATTTGTCAGTTATTAGAAAGAGACAAAAAGTTTAGGCAAAGGATAAGCTCAACTCCCAGCTTCTCCTGTACAGCAGGTGATGAAATGGCTACAATTGGAAGTGGTTTGTCACCTACCTGCACCCTGAGTTGGGGCTGTCCCTAGACAGAGACCTGTCCATCAAAGCCAACTAAGGTACAAGGATGTTCACTACATCTGTAGGTGTAATTGTTTGATAGCTTTTAGTACAAGATGACCAGGAAGAACTGCGCTAGATCCAAACAAGAAGGTGCTGATGGTTGCTGTAATTTTTCTACTACAATCAGCATTACAAAGTGTCATGATTTAATCCCAGTCAGCAACTGAGCACCACCCAGCTGCTCGCTTACCTTCCCCTTCCCCTGTGGGATGGGGGACAGAATCAGAGGAAAAGGTAAGAAAACTCATGCACTAAGTTAAGAACAAATTAATAATTGAAAATAAATTTTAAAAAATGATACTAATACTACTACATAATAAAAATACTACTATTACTAATGATAATGTGTAGTGAAAAGGACTAAAAGTGTAGTAAAAAAAAGAAGCAGTGAAAAAAGAAAAGCAATACAACCACTCACCACCCACCAACCGATACTGCCTGGGGACTCGCCTAGAAATCACATCCCCCATACCACTCCCTCCATATTCTATACTAAATGTGATGTTTGATGGCATGAAATACCGCTTTGGACAGTTTGGGTCAGCTGTCCTGGCTGTGTCCAACTCCCAGCTTCTTGAGTAGAAACTGGAAACACAGGGGCAGTATCAGAAACCGAAAGAGTGCTTTGCTTAACAGCAATTGTCAACATTCCTCTTGGCACAATTCCAAAACACAGCCTCATACTAGCTATTGTGAAGAAAATAAAGTCTGTCCCAACCAAAACCAGCACAAAAATTAAAATTATAATGTCTAATGGAACTTACAAAATTTCTAATTTTAACTTCAATTGACAAAAAAGTTATAGAATTAGGCCTATGATTAACTTTTATATTTTGGATGTAACATCTTGAGTGAGAAAGCTTGCCTAACACAGTTGAGAGCAGAGGGCTAGAGAGCAATTTCCCATTCTGTATCATGCCCTGACAGCAAGCTGACACTATTTTAGAAGTTTAGAAGTACTGCACAATTTAAAAGGTTTCTAGATAGCAGGGATTTAAATGTACTTTCTGAGCTGAGAAACGCTCATCTTTTCCACTCCATTGGAAAAAAAAAAAAAGAGGAAAAAACCCACAAACAAAAAATCCAGAAAAACATTACTCCCTTTATAATTACAAATGTGCTTATTTGGGGAAAGGGTTAAGGCCATATGCTGGGAACTGCAGGAAGAACTGCAAAAGCATGAGTCATACAGCATTAAATAAACATATAGCGGGATAAGATTTTAGGTGTTTTGCAAGTAAATGTGGCTACAAAGCATAACACAAGCAGGAAATATCTTATTCACCTCCAGCTGCAGTGTGAAGAGCAGTAAAGAACTACTCCAGTGATTCAAAGTCTACAACAAGCAAAAACAAAACCAAAAGATTTAAAACCATTAAGAATATTTACAAGGACATTCCACAGCAAATAGAGAGTCATATTACAGCTATAGCTGCCTTATCACACTAGCCCAAATCCACTTCATAGACTGATTTTCTATGTATTTTTTACTCCCTACAGGTACAAATGAGACCTGGTGATTAATGCCATTTTTGTAGCAGAAATACAAGTACAAGAATGGGAGGAGGGGAAAACGGGACAAGGACTGGTGAAAATGCAAAGACACTGTAACTTTACTGGAGAGCATTGTCACATCTTACATTAGAAAGGATCTCAGATAGGAAGAAAAAAATTTCCAAGTGTGAGGTGGTAGCACCTCTGAGATAACATGGTTTAGAAGGGCAGGGGTTTGTGTGTGTGCAGGGAATATGCACAATTGCAGCCAGAGAGAGGAGTGAGAACACGCAAGAGAATTCTGCGGACATGCAGGTCAGTGAAGGAGGGGTAGGAGGTGCTCCAGGCCCCAGAAGAGAGATTGCCCGGCAGCTGTGGTGAGATGATGATGGAGAACAGCACTGGAGCAGAGACACACCCTCAGCCCATGGAGGACACCACGCTGGAGCCCAAAAGAGGCTGTGACCCCGTGGGAAGCCAGCACTGGAGCAGGCAGCTCCTGAAGGACTGCACCCCATGGAAGGGACCCATGCTGGACCCACACTGGTCAGAACCATTCTATGATTCTACGAAACTGGAAACCAATGAAGAGCTGTGGTGATACTGTGTCTGACTACCAAATCTTCCTCCCCAGTCTCATCCAGCTCTCCAGGGGATAGTAACTTGCCACATCCTGGGGCTGCCTCACAATGGCAGAATCTTCAACTGCAGCAGCTTAATCTGAATTAAGCAACTGAATCTTCAACTTCCCAGCAGCAGCTGTTGGGTGAAGCCAGCTGAAAGATGACCATGATGCTCACTATTATGATCAGTCCCACAACTCAGCGAGGCAAATACTTTCTCTTTTAGTAAACGTCACTTCATTCAGAAAGGAACATAGGCTGCGAAGCTTTTAATAATGCTTATTTTGTTAAGGAGTATTCTAACCATTTTCCTATTGTAGCTAAGCCAGAGCAATTCTTTCCTGGAATACCACTATCATGTACAAACTATGGTATTTTAAATCACATATTAATTGACTATTTAAGGAACTAAATGCTTCTTCTACAATGATCTTTCATTTTGACACAGGCAATTATCTTCATGGATTGGAATCTATAGCTCCCAGAACTGCTGGACAATTAGTGAGAATTAATAAAAATCCACGCACAACTTGCTATTGCAGTCATAGATCAAACAGTAAACTAATGCTGACTACCTCTCCTCTGAGCAGGATCTGCAAAGTTTCTGTTTAAAGTAAGTCTGCTATAATGTGGGTTTGGACCACATATTTCATCATCAGAAATGGCTCTACTGTGTCACACTGGAAAACATTCCATGATTATATATAAAAATTTAACTAAAGGGGGAATCTTGGTTTGGAAGGGAGCTTAAAGAGCATCCAGTTCCCACCCCCTTGCCACGGGCAGGGACACCTTCCACCCGACCAGGTTGCTCCAAGCCTCATCCAGCCTGGTCCTGAACACTTCCAGAGCTGAGGCATCCACAGCTTCTCTGGGCAACCTGTCCCAGTGCTTCACCATCCTCTCTGGGAAGAATTTCTTCCTGATGTCCAATTTAAATCTCCCCTCTTGTAAAAAGTGTCCCTCCAGCTTTCTTGTAGCCCCTTCAGGTACTGGAAGGTGCTATAATGTCTCACTGAGCTTTCTCTTCTCCAGGCTGAACAACCCCAATCTCCCAGTCTGTCCCCATGGGAGAGGTGCTCCAGCCCTCGGAGCAACTTCGTGGCCTCCTCTGGACCGATACATTTGTTCCTCCTGTGGGTTGCAAAGAGATATTTCTGCCTGTGCATAGCAGAGATTTGCTTCTGGACATCTGTCTTCTGAACCCTTTTAGCATTTCATCTTCAAATTCAGATCTCCAGAAGCAACTAAAGCAGCTCCAGAATGTCTGACTTTATTGCTACAGTATGGGATGATAAGCCTAATTACTTAGGTCAAGCCCTTGATTTATCTAAATATGCTCAGGCATGATGAAATCTGTACACACAATTCCAGTTTAAATGGCAAACGAGTAGAACTGCCTAAAATAGCTACGTGTCTAATTAAACCTACTGAAAGTTACTGACACTTAGGAGCCTAAGTGCATTTGGATCTTCTGAAAATTGCACTACAGAGGAAAAAAAAAAATCTACTAATAACTTGGGGCCTGGTCCTAGAATCTCCACACAGTAAAACTCACATTATATTTCAGCGAAAACTGTACAAGAGATTGCAGAACAAAGCTTTTAGATGAAAGAATGGTCTTAGAATTACTGCACAGCACCAGACAGGAGAGGAGCGAGCGTCTGATAGGTTGAGGTGGAACCTTGGACATGCCATGCAGCTCTTCTGTTCTTCAGTGTGGCAGCCTGCATCCTTTTAATGTAGTTACCTGTAACCAATCCCTTTTTCTCTTAATTCTTAGAACCCGTTTCCCACTCTGAGTTCTGTTCTATACCCCACTGCCCACAAGCACAGCGTCTGTAACCTTTCAGACTGCTTCTTGCCATAATCAAACAATCTTTAATCAATGTGAAACTGAAATGTGGAGGTATCAAATAGGTTTGGGAATGCCAATTTGCATTCCATTTCAAGATGTGTCACTGGGTAATTTCATAGCCTGAACTGGAAACAAGAGTCAGTGAAGAGCACAGCAGGACAGGGAAAGTTATTTCTGTTTTGCCTTTAATTAATTGCAGTGGCACAACCTTGACTGAAAACATTAATAGGAGTGCACTTTTTACTGTGCATATGTAAAGAACTAGTTAATAAATATGCTAGCACATGGTGATCAAGATTATTCTACTCTAGGTTTCTGGCATTCATAAAACTTACTTATTGAATACTCAAAATTGGTTTCTACTGACCATTTTTTACATCAGTTGTTAGCACTTAAATGCCACAAGAGCTTTCAGCATGAGAGCGCAACACCATTTAGAAAATCCATTTACTTTGGCTGTACCAACAATCGTTCTTCATTGTTTTTTATGAACGTTTTAGGAAACAATTTTTACTTATATGGGAACAACCACAGAGGACAAATAGTAAGTTAATACACTTGAGCCTGCAGAGGAATAGTAATTTATTTTAGATAGGTGAGATAACATTCAACTGAATAGCCAGAGCTGTGGCACAGAAGTATTTATCCAGAGACGGATTTAACTGCAACTTCCACCATATCAAGCGTATACATCTGATCATCGCCTTGCATTTCATATGCTCATATTTGCACAGATTTAACTAATACATTTGGATAAGCTTTTCCAGAACTGTTTTACACATTCCAATCCTGCCTACTTTCTATTTTCCCCTAATCTGACACTCCCAAGACAAAAGTTTACTCAAGCACCTTTGAGGTTTCCTCTCAGTAGTGACTCAAATTCAGAAGATTCAAATGCTTTCTATAGCTTTGAGTTTTATGGATATCCATGGAGACTGAAGTCATTAAATTGTGTTTTATTCACATTCTGCCGTCAAACTGTAGAAGATTACATGAATACTACTCTCAGTAAACTTGCTCTAAGCAATTTATAAATAAAAGTAAAAATGTTTTTAAATATGTAAATGATAAATACAACCAAGAAGATCACTAATTGGTGCATAGTATTCTTATATAAAGAGGTGCTGTTTTTTCCGGTTCCAGCGACTACTTCTGAGAAGTCACATTCATAATCAACTTAACTTTAAAAAGTGACCTACCAACCCCTCTCTCTTCTTTCATTTCCATATAGTTTCCAATTCCTACCTGAAGCCTCAGTTGTCCCTTTGTGTTTTCATTCCCTACTATTCTATTGTTTTCCCTTGTATTCCACATTCCACAGAGTGAGCAAAATCTGACCAGAGAGCATGGCACTACCCGAAACATTAGAAAGTAAGGACCAGGAATTCAGAAACCAATCTGTGGTCACTCATTACTGGTGAAGGGTCAGGCCATGACACTGATTTAGGCAGAAGAGCACCAGCAGCGCCGCCGGCAGCCGCAGCCCTGCCCGCGCCCTGCAGAGGGCACGTTTGCGCCGGGAACCGAGCCCCGGCCCTGCCCGCCGCCCCTGCCACGCGCGAGCCCGACATTTACCCACTGCCCCCGCTCCAGGCCCACAGGGACAAATACTGCAACAATTTCTGCCGGTTCTGTTTGCGTCAGCATTCACAGACACGTTTTCGAGAGGCAATCACCTGCCATAAAGCTACTCTGCTCAGTGCCACCCTGCAATTTTGCGAGACAATCATTTAAGAACTGACAGATTGGCTCTACACACCGTGAAATCCCAAGCTTTTCCCTTTACGTCACTGTTCAGAAAGAGCTGATAGCTCACTAGAAATCTATTTCAAAACAATTCTGTGAACACATTATTACTACTTTTTTCTCCACATGGAGACTGAGCCCTTTTTCAAGGCTTTTACATGACTTTTAAATGTACACATGCTGCTTTTATTTATTTATTTACCCACAAAGCTACCATGTGATGAAAATTTCTTTCATAACCTTCACTGTATTACAAATGGAACAGTATGCTCCCAGTATGTCAGAGGGGAAAGAGCCTTTATCTCAAAGGGCTTTCCTCTGAGATGAATGCTTTCTGGTCCAAAACCCTGGGGAAACGTGTTTAGCATCATCAGCAACATCTTTAGAGGCTCAGTAGACCTGAAGATACTCTAAGTTCTAGTCTTAAGATGGTTCAAGAATACAGGACACTGCATGAGAATGTAGTAGTTAGAAGGGAGGGATATGTGGGGTGGGGGAAGGTATTAAACTGAACAAAGTGTTTGGAAGGGAAACCATCAGGTGAGATCACCAGGCATAAAAAAAATTGAGAGTTAGGTTTCAGGATGCATGTATTCCAAGAGGATTTTGTATTCCAGACAATACTCCAGACACAGTTATTTGAATTCTACACTAGTATAATATGAATAGCAAGGTTCTGCTGCATTCCAGGGTGAAGTAAAGAGCAAATATTGTCCTGATATATATTAACAAAGTCACGACATTAGCCACTTCTGTCATCTGTTCAGCAGATAGACGCAGCCACACAGAGCCACCTGCTGTTAACTCCAGCGAGGAAAGGCCCCAGCCTGTGAGGCACAGAACCAACTGGAGTAGCTCATCTAAACATAAATGAAACTGCTTCAGCCAACAAATGTCTACCTATGCTGCCTGTTAGAGGGTAGTGCCACCCACGGCCAGCTCATCCTTCCCTTTGCAGTGGGCTTTGTGGAATATCCATCATACAGCTCATTTCAAGCACTTAAAAGAACGCCTTTGTATTCTAGGAAGCTATTTCTTGCGTTTCTCCGAATGCCAGCTACTCTGTGCTTAATCCATCACATTTGTAGCTGCCTGCTGCCAAGCAGCTAATACTTCATTCAGTATTTTATAGCTATTGCATTTTGCAAAGACGAACTGTGACTACCTAGATCAGAATAAATAACAGCAATAAAAATAAAAGACTTCAGTGATTTGATTTTCTTAAGCACATCTAAAGTCTCTCGCTTTGGAAATTAGACAAGATATGAATACAAGGCATGTGCCTGTCATTTACACAGCAACAATCTACCTTTACATAGCCCCCTTTCTTTCTTCAACAAACTAATACGAGTCCCTGAGGTGGCACTGTTCATCTATGTCATTTAAGTTATCTTCTTGTACTGTAATGAAGTCAGAAAAATAAACTGGTTGGACTATTCGTAGAACTACATTGTGAAAATAATCACTCCATTCATTAAGCACTGCACCAAGTCATAAGGTCTGGACTAGTGTAGGGGTGGTTATATTTGAAACAAAGAAGAAAACTCAGATTGAAAATAGCATTTCACAGACTACTGGCGATTCTTAGACTGGTTACTGAGCAGCAGTACATGTAGTGTACATGAGTGGAAAGGGAGATAATAGTGTGAAAATAATTAGCCTAAGTAAGGATTGATTTGAAGTGTGAATTAATCCACAAGTCTATGCCACTATGGTAACAAAGTCTACTAATTTCAACATGAGTGAAGTTTTTGGAAAGGGTACAAAAGTAATTTGAACAAACTAAGGAAAATACCATATCAGAACAGTGGCTTATTTCCTTTTTCCAACTTTCACACACACTGAATTATTTATCTGCAGAAAAAAAAAAAATCACCACAGAACTTCAGCACCTTTGCCCTTCAATGGTCACCTCTCACAGCCTTATTGTGAACTCTTCAAAACAAGTTACATCAAATAACCATCACTACAGCCCAATGAAAGCAGCAGCAACAGCAAGTGAACCAGCTGAACCAAGAGAAGTTGTTTGTCCTGACACTGGAGAGCTGCAGTTTCCCATGTAGCAGCAGAGCCTGCTTTGTACTTCCCAACATCCTCCAGTCAGAATTTGAACCGACATTTCTAACCAATGCAAATCTATCTTACAGAAATGTTATAAAACTCATTAAGTTGTATAGCTCTAGCTTTAGACCTATACATAGGCTAATGTGAACAGTTACCACCTTCTTCCCAGTCTAACAAGTACTCAGCTTTTCAAGCTACCCCTTTTTACTATGGTAATAATTTGTTAATTAAGCAAATTCTATTATTTCCACTGTCAAGCAGGGTAATTTTGACATTCCTATAACTTATGCAGATTAACACCACAGAATCCAGGGTAACCAAGAACATCTCTAAAATTCAGATTTGGAATTCCTAGGGATTTACAACTGCAGAACTGCATCCACCAGCAAAGATTTTTAGCCCCATTGAGTAGCTGGAGCACAGTAGCAGGACATGTGGAAAAGGAAACTGGTAGAAGACAAACAAGCAGGTACTAGTGAGAGGCTGGTGCAATGAGGAATGGAATAAGAGGAAAAAAATAACAGCATTGAGTCAGAAACAAAACACATTTTTACTGCCTTTCATCCACGGTAACTCTCCCACACAAAAGAGGGGCTTGCATCTTACAACTCCTCTTCAATACTTCAGTAACTTCAACAGTGGACCCAAAGCAATCCTTAGATACAAAAAAACAAAACACTCACCATGAAGACCAAAATAATACTCAAGAGGAAAAAAATAACAGCATTGAGTCAGAAACAAAACACATTTTTACTGCCTTTCATCCACGGTAACTCTCCCACACAAAAGAGGGGCTTGCATCTTACAACTCCTCTTCAATACTTCAGTAACTTCAACAGTGGACCCAAAGCAATCCTTAGATACAAAAAAACAAAACACTCACCATGAAGACCAAAATAATATTCATTGCTTCTATAGGTATACAGTAATATCTCTCTTGGTCACATACATTTAACAAAGATTACATAGAGCCGTATCCATAAAACTCCCAGATATTTATATCTGCACTTCCATGCAGCAAGCACAGGTAGCATCAGGGAACCAAAACCAGAAACACTAGCCCCAGAAGTGCTAGATCATTACATGAGAAGAAACTTCAGAATTAGCACCTCTTATTACCAGGACACACCACAGGAACTACAGTCACTCTTGATAAAATACTGGAAGAAACGTTAGGCATTATACCCAAAAAAATCCTTAGCAGTTTTACAAGTTTCACCAAGGATAAAAGGTGACAAGGAGAAAAAGCAAAAACTTTACTCAAGTCCAAATTTTATTTAGAAATGCTAAAACATTTTCTTTCCAGACATACTGTCTGCATTACTAATTCTAACAGCTCATAAAAGGAACATTCATAATGAGTTATTACAGAGTTAGAGCTGCATTTTAGCAAGAAACCATAACAGGAAATATTTTCTTCAGAACTGCAGAACATAATCTTTCATAACCCTTATCCTACCAGTAACTAAGTACTCTGATCTTTAAAACTGGAGAAAGGAAGAGCAATGTTTCAAGTACAGAAACGTTCTTTACTAGAATTAGTCTTCACACAAATCGTTCAAACCCCCACAACAGAGGCAATGTTGTTCTCTCAACTTCATTATTTCATGTCAGGTAAGGGAATCGGAGTACTTCATTTTCTCAGTCCGCAAGATGGGCAATCCAAGGGTAAGCCACAGATACCTGGTCTCTATTTCAGTGTACTGTAGGTATCTTATGTGGCCTAAGAAAAGCAATTGTCACCTCTGTACTTCAATTTCTTATTATGGGAAAAGGTGTTACATACAGGTGTATTAATAGGTACATAATGCTTGACTATTTTTACAAGTATTGCAGAAACCTTATGTTAAATGTATATATGCACTATGCACAGTTTATATATTTTATATGTATGTAAAAGCGTAAAAGTCAAACTTGTATGTGGAACAGGTGAGGTTTTTTGGTTTGTGGTGTGTGGTTGTTTCTTTGTTTTGGTTTGTTTTTTACACTAGTTAAATCCCTGGCTAATCAAATTTACCCACATCCTAGCAGAGCTGTGAACAGACAGACCCCTGACAGCCACCGTGTGCCACACAACTGTAAGTTAGAACTAGGCAGCAACTGTATATGGAGTGCTCATGTTAAGGGAAGAGATTAGAACTAGGCAGCAACTGTATATGTCTCTTCCCTTAACATCAGCACTCCAATCTAGAACTGCAGATCTCCCCCATCCAATCCACTATATATGGATTAAATATGCTAAAGATAATGTTTCCGAAATGCTGCTTCTGAGGAAGAAAAGGAAACAAGCTCCGCATTTCCAG
>NW_010256981.1:1652-30394 GCF_000690775.1 Eurypyga helias | reverse complement strand
CCGCCGCTGACTCTGCCGACTGATTGAGTATTACTGAATGTGATTAGACACCAAATACTTTGTATACAGACATTCATTCACTCATGGCTGACGTGTTGTCCAAAGAATAAAGTAGTCCAAGTATAATTTTTTGCAGTTTGAAATAATCAGGTTCCTTCAGACCTGATTACATCCAAGTATCGTAATAAAACTACTGAGTTAAATACTTATATACAGATGATATGCCCATTGACATCTTCAAAGGACTGTTTTCTTTTTTTTTAACCACAGCAAAATGAGAGTAAAAAAGGACAAAATTCTGTGGAAAAGATCCAATGATAAAGTACCTTTTTTTTTTTTTTCCCCACAGAATGAGTGCTGCACTACTGTTGAAAGTCAGCAAAAATGGCAGCAAGGTGGCAACTGCCTCTGTGCCCTCATCGAGTAAAGAAAGTCCTTTTGATTTCATGCCTTCATTATCATTCCAGGATCTCAGACCATCAGTATTAATCAATCATTGATCAGGTATCAGACTGTGACAGCACGTAATTAAGGTTTTCAAGTCTGGCAAATTCAGAGTAGATATAATTCAAATTTAGGTAACAGACTCATCCTTGCACCAGGATCAACAGTCTGTCACCCTCAGTGTCACCTTCTGTGTCCAGTACTAATCAAAACCAGGTGTTATCACTCATACACTCTTCCCAAGTCTATGGCAGAGTCCCATTTAGAAGCCCTCAATTGACCGCGCTTTTTTTCCCCCTTACTTTTTTTTTTTTTTCTTCCAATTTTTGGTTTGTGTGGAGTTTTTTTTAAACACACAGGGATTATTCCTTTATTTAGATCGACAGCTGCAGCAAGCTGTTCCACCTAACTACCTTTACTAGGGGAGAACGCTTTGCTTATGTTTTTGACCTGTTACTGCATTGGATGACCACGCGTGCCTGCTGGTTTGTGAGACAGTTCACATCCTCCATGCTCCCTGGGATCTCTTACACTCATTCAGCTCTATCTTCTCTAGGCTGTAGATCTCAACCACCCATCACCTCTCACAGGGAAGTTGTCCCATACTCTGCTAATTATTTCCATTTTCCGTGCTTTCTTCATCATTGTCATACTTTTGGATCACTGTATAATTCTGGTGGTTGGGGGGATGAATCTTTCAGAAACCTGAAAGATGGCCTCTTAAAAACTATCGGACATCTTTTTCTTGATCAGGTACAAGGAAGTAAGCTTATCTTCTATAAACCACAATTTTTGATAGCAAACATCCATTCTCCTGCTTCCTGGGTCTTCCTTCATTCATAGACTCATTAGGTGGTCATCCACTCCAACCTCCCACTGCAAGCAATCAACACTGAATTCAGACCACGTTGCTCAGAGCTTTGCTAGGCAGGACTCGAAAACCTTGAGGACAGCGATTCCACAACCTTGATTGGCAACCTCTTCCAACGCTTAATTAGCCACACAGCGAATGGGTATTTCTCCGTAAGTCTGAGCCTCTTATCTTGATTTAGGCACTCTGTTTCTCGTTTTCTGGACAAGCAGCTCAGTGAAGAGCCTAGCTCTGTTTTCTTGATTGCATCCTTACCTGTACTGGAAGGCTGCATTAGGTTCTTCCCCCTTGAAGCATCTTCTCCAGGCTGAACAAGCTTCTCATCACAGGACATACGCTTCAGCCTTCAACTGTTTTGGTGGCCATCCACTAAATGTATTCCAGTCAATCGATGTCTATCTTGGGCTGGGCTGGGGACAGCTGGTGTCAAAACCTCAGCACCTGATTTCAGGTCTGTTCTGGTGAGTGCCAGCAAAAAGGGGAATTAAACACTTACATTGGTGTACGGTCTAATATAGCCCAGGATGCTGTCAGCTTTCACCGCTGCCAGGGAACACTGCAAGACCCTGTTTTAGCCTACTGAACTTGAAGTAAGTTTGCTCATCTCTTGCCCACTTCTAATGAGAAGTTTGACACAGTTCTGGGGACAGAGGCTGCACTTTTTATTACACATTTGCAACACTGTCCTTGACTAGACTTTCCTAGGTGCTACCGCAAAATCAATTGCTATTGCCAAAATTGAATTAAAATTTCTCCTTATCTTCACAACTTAACAACATTTAAATGCAGCAGGGAAACTTTAAGTCACTTTCTCAGTTCAGCTTCCATAACCACACCTGATGCAGTAGAGAATGGCTCAACTTGATTAGGGACAAAGGGAGAAATCACAGGCATAAAAAAACCTACCTGCCTCATCACGGAGCAACCCTCCTCATTTTTCCTACAGCGATAGAGAAGTAATTCTACTGTTCATGAGACTGAGGAAAATGAGATTGTAGAAATTTGATTCTGGATCTGACAGGTATTTGACTGGGGAGATTACAGGCTCTAAAATGTTTGGAATAGAGATTGCACTTGAGCATTGCCTATGTTTAGGGAATACATTTGCCAGACAGACAATAAACAGTGTGGAAGAAGAAAATCTCAGCTAAATAGAATAATAATTTAAACAGCAGAGATGCTTGTCTTAAATTTTGTCAAAAATGCAATTGCTTGCTGTAGTCTGACACGTTAGAGGCTTGGTTCTTTTGCTTGAACTGTTCTTGACAGATTTTAATGTTAATTGGTCTGGGGAAGATGCCAGGCAACCTAAAACATTTGCTGCAAAACAAATGTGAAGGAAATGTGTCTCAGGGTGGGGAGTCTCACAATTCACTTGCAACTGCAGAGAACAGGCACCATTCTCTACAGGGCATGACAGAGTGAGCTGAAGAAAAAAAAAATAATTTTAAGCAGTGGCAAGTAACAAGCAACTCTGCCACAGGACTTACTTCCTGTACATTAAGCAGCAATAAAACATTAATTTCACTATAGTAAAAATGCTGACTATAAGCTCCAGCAAAGCCTCAGCAGAAATATGAAGCAGTTGTAGTCAGCAGGATTGTTTCTGTACACAAATTGCCATTTATGGCTAATAAAAAAAAAAAAAAAAAAACCCACACACCAGAAAGGAAAAAAAAAAAGGCAAGAGCAATGGAAGCCGAGTTATGAAGAAGTCCCTCAGCAAAAAGGCAACAGAGGTTGTCTCATCCCACACACTTAGAACACTCATCCCAACTGCCCATTCCCCATGCCATGTCTGCAACTACTAAGCTGGAACAACTGAGGCACAGACCATCAGCTTTCATGTTTGGATCCAGCAATGACATTGTACCTTGACACATTCAACAGACCTACAGCGAGTAGAGTAGTTTTGAGCAAGTCAAGGCCACCGTTTCCGAAGGAAGGGACCTTTGAACAAGACCCACACGCAGCACAGCCTGTGTGGTCATGAAGCCAGCGACATTTCAGGACCCTCAGAGCACTCTCAACCAACAGCTCCGCAATTCCAGCAAAACCCCTTCTCACACCAGACAAGCATGTCTTGCACGTAGCAAAAGGGCTCAGTATCACCATATGAAATGGAGGGTGGGACTTTGGATCACCAAGTATTCTGGATGACCAATTCTATCCATTTTCATTAGAACTGTGTGAACTTGTCTATTTAACAGACTCACAAAGTGATGAAAAGTTGAAAAAACCATCTTTGAGTAAAGCTCCATGGACATGGAGGCTAGTCAAGCAGATCCATCTGTCTGGACAGAGACTTGCCTCCCAGACCTGCTAAGGACACACGAGCACATGCGGTCTGCTGTGATTTCTTTGTATAAGGCAAAATTCTAGTTCCCAACAGCCTTCCCATTTGCTCTTCTGCCTGCTCCCACAGAGCAGTAAGAATGCACCCTTCTCTTCCTTCAGAAGGAAGGGGTAAAATACTTCCGTGGGCATATCATGTGCCAAAAGAAAAAAGGAAAGGAATGGGGAAGAATGAGAATTTTCATGTTGTACTGCTGAGCTAAGCAGCTCAAATTACATCTGTTTCTCCGATGAGGAATCAATATATTGTATTACCAGGATTTTAACCAAAAAGAGAAAGAGATTCTTATTTGTGCCATGTGCAGGAGCATGGAGAAAAAAATGGCCCAAGTGGTTTAACCTTTCAGAAAGAAGCAGTGAAACACAGACAGAACAAACTGTAAAATATCATCCTTCTCTTTACGAGCGGCAAATAAGCTTCGCACCACCATTTACAAAATAAACCAGCTATTTAGCCAAACACAAAGGCTCAGATGTTAACAGAACCCACTGTTTAGCAGACACAGGAAACAGAGGTGACAGAAAAGGAATAAGAAATCTGTAACAGCGAAGAATGAAAATGGTAGTGAAAGGCTTTATTTCTCTTAAATGCAAAAACGTAGCACACACAGATAAACCAGGAAATTCTCCTATATACCTAAAAGTTAAAAAAAAGCTTTAAGTCTCAAACTTCCAGTATAAGTAGTTTATAGTAATCAATTGCTGAATTAATTATCTGTGTATATAATTTTTACATTTCTTTGCAAGCTAAAATTCACCATTAAGAAATTACTTACTTTGTATCCTCTGAAGTTATTCTCATCTTTAAAATCAGGGTAATTTTTAAACCATAAGACTAAATTTAAACATAAGAATTAAATTTAAAAAAAATATAGCAATTAAAGAATTTTACATAGAACCTTTGACATCATGCCCCTGTATTTAAAAAAAGTTTATTTAAGAAATTGTACTGATGACATTCTAAAGCCTGTTACAGGACATTCTTTTGTAATTTATTCTTCATATAGTACCAATTAAGCATTAATATCTGCCATTATAATGAAATTGTGTCTCAGCGTTTTAAGAGGATCACCTTTATCACAGAAAAAGATTTAAAATACAGCTTACTTCATGAGACTGCTACTAATGAACTATTATGAACTACTGTGAATTCATTAATGCTGATAATTCTCCCTGCCCCTCAACACAGTAGCACAGAGATACACCTGACCTTCCTGCCAGAACCATTTCCTAGAGAAAAGGCATCTTCCCTTTTACAGAGAACTACTCCAACAGCCAAATCAAGAAAACACAGAAAACCCCTGTTCACTCAGCCAACATGCTCTTCCAAAAAACACCAAACAAACAAACAACCCTTTCAGGCTGGCTTGCAGGAATCACTTTGAAATGTTAAGGAAGCTTACCTGTGTGATTCAACTACTAAATATAGTGGTTATTTAGCTCCACGTTTTCTTTAAAAGAGTATTTCAAAGGAAACAATATCAAAACCAAGAAATCACCTCCTCTAGTGGAGGTGTACACAGGATCCATTTTGCTCGTGATTTGTCAGTAAAGAGACTGGACAATACAGGCATTGGTTCCCTGGTTTTCTCTTTTTGGGATGTAGTTGTCACACAGCTGCTACAGAAGCTTGTAAAAGGGTTAATAAGTCTCATATACTTGAAGTCATACACACGCATTGTATTACAACGACATATACCTCTGCTCTGCCAAGTGAGACTGAACAACTGGGCTTGCCCACATGTTGCTAAGAATGCAAATCTTTTATGAAATCATGCTACAAAACGAGAGAGCAGCATTTCTGGAATTACCTGGGAGGCAGCTGCTTCTGACAGGTCTCTCTGACCAGGTTGGGAACTCAACCCATTGTCTATGACATTCCTAATGTTCTGGTTAGCATGCAAGCCATGAAAAGCCAGTCATTCCTTAACCTATATGGAAGTCTCTCTGAACCAGCAGGACACAAGCCTACAAGAAAGAAGGCTGCCTCTGGAAAGGCAGGTGGGCAGCCCCAGTTTCACCTTCCCATACACAGAGACTGCACACCAAGAGAGAATCACACACTCCCACTTAGCAAAATGACCTTTCAGGGGTTTTGCGGGAGCCATTGTAAGAAATACAGCACCAGACTTGAGTGCTGTAACAAACCTGACAAAAAGATCAATACAATTAGCACCCTAAAGATAAAAGCTCTGTTGTAAAAAAAAAATATTTACTGAAAAATTTGTAAACCCAAATATTTCAGCAGGTAAAATCTGATTATGGTACCAACATTCACAGAAACCTCCTAAGCCAGGAGAAATACAAGCCTGACGCTTTATCGTAAACAGTGACAGACACCATTTCAGAAAACAAAATTTTACACTGCCAATTCAATGCAGGCTCCTTTTGGTGGTCACTTTTTTATGGTCACTTATTTTCAAAGAAATTAGAACATACCATACTAAACTCTGTGCCTCAACTCTCCTCCCTCTAAACTAGCAGCACAAGAACCCTCTTAGGATTCATATACTTCCACAACAGAAATATGAACTTAATGTTTCCACCCAAGATTCATTACAGAGATGCTCTTCTCAGCCAGATAGGCTAGTCTACCAAAGCTAACCAATTTCTGTCAGCCTCGGTTTTCACTAAAGAAAAACATTTATTGCAAGTATAGCTGGGTTATTCTCTATGATTAAGGGCAAGTTTGACTGCCACATGGGGACAGGCACCCCCTACATGACAGTGGTATTATACATCCTTCTAAAAACTCTGTACTTGAAGCAACAGAACACCAGTACAATGTCAACTGCAATTATTAGCATGTATACTACACCTTTTTACTCCATCCTAAATTCCAGCACCCACCAAGAAGAGTAACATTTATAAGCAGCCTCACTGTAGTAACAGCAGACTCTCTCCTGCGTAGCGTCCACGAAGCTCAAGGAGATACTTGGCTTCTAACATAGAACAGCTCCTAGCATGTCCCTTGTGGAGGGCAAATCGATACTTCGCCTAGCATGGGGTTTGGTTGTGGGGTGTTTTTTGTTGTAGTTTTTGGGTGTTGGCATTTTTGGTGTTTATTTTGGGTTGGGGTTTTTTTTTTTTTTTTGCTGTGGTGGAGGTTGTTTTTTGTTTTTAAACTTCGGTGTTGTTCAAGCAGGGACCTAACAGAGCTGTAGGAAACACTTCTCCATCTCGATTAGTGCTGACTGGTCCATGGATTTAAATCCTGTTATTTGGGATATGACCATGGCTGTATAAATCTCTTACGCCTTGACCTCCCAGATTTCCAGCCTTGGAGACAGGGTCCATAATGGGTCAGTGGGGAACTCAAGAGCAGAGTAAGTTTCAATCTTACATAATGTTGTGACAGGACTACTGAATAGGACGTAATCTTGATAGGGCTCTGAAGTTCCTTCAGCGCTAGGCAAGTACATTAAATAATGAAACATGTTGACAGACCATACGTTCAGCATCTCAGTAATTAGGAAACTGTGCCCAGTTAAGAACCAGTTCAAAGCACTGTCGAAGCCAGGCTCAATGACTCTAATTAGTCTGCATGCAATAAGACAGCACCCCTGTATAGCATAAAAGCTATACTGCTTCGCGTAACACGTACCATTCATAGAAACAGCCATGGCTTCGCATTCAAAGGCATCACACTATTTCTAAGTATAATATTTTTGCAAAGTTAAGACCTTGATAAATTACATTTCATCAATTATTTCAAAACAGCCAAATTGAGGAATTAGAATAAGAGGATTCTTAGCATTTGTTGTTTATTTAGACAGTCAAAGGAAAAGATAGTTGGGTATTTTTTAAAAATACCAACTGCGTTTCAAGAAATTTACAAACATTTGGATTGTTTCCAAATGAAATTGCCTAAAAGTTGCCAGATTTCCAGCATCAGAAAAAAAAAAGATTACGTGTAAAAAGGTTTGAGAGATTAAAGCCTGTGACATTCATTGCATTAGAAGAGCTGAAACCAAGCTCAATGTTTTGCATTATGGCATTACAGAACAAATGGAAAAATCTGACACCATGTATAACAGAGATGGTACCCCAGCTATCCACCTCCATAAACGCATCAGATTTTCAGAGCTTCATAGCACCACTTAATACAACAGGTAGTGTACAAGAAAGGCAGAACACTAACACTGAAGAGTTTCACATAAACTGTGAGAACAATTCAACTCCTCCAGCCACCTGGTATACCCAAACTCAGCAGAAAAGGGCCCAGCGGATGAATATCAGCTCCAGATACAGAAAACAGCATCAGCAAGGCAGTATCTGTGCAACACAAGGCTACTGCTCAGTCTTCAGCAGTAACTGCTTAGCGTACAAAATCAAAAAAAAAAGAGTATGGAAGAACCACAAGCAAGAGGAAGAGTTAAAGGTGTCAATGCATATGTCCATGAACACGCAAGTGCCACCAACACAGAGGTTTTATACATTCTAAATACCAAAGGGACACAATCTATTTTAAGCAGTATTTGATATACAACTCGGCCCCAATTAAAACGGCCAAAGCTATTCTTGCCTGGCCAAAACCTGGCCAAGAACTACATTCCTGTTTGTGGAGAAATATTCCCCAAAATCCAAAATTATTTTACCATTGTCAACATTTTGACATATCTGGGCTTAAATGTTACATCTCTTGGAAAAGTAACTACAATACAGAAAATAAAAATGTTTAGTTAAACTGCATTACAGCTCCACATTCTCCTTGGCACTACCACAGATAAAATAATGTTTTGCCATCTAAATAGAGGAAGAACTTAAAGTTACTCAAGTTCAGCTTTATTAAATGAACCTCAGTCTTAAGGCACACACTATTCTTTTTAGGAGAAGCAATCAGAATTCTGAAACTCTTCAATCAGTAACTTTCTAAACTAAGTTCTGTAATACACACTAGTATTCAAAAAAAAAAAAAGTATTTGTATATGCATCTACTTGGACGATGGGTTTTTTTCTACCTAAATTATAAAGTTTCCTAACTGCTGAAAACTAAAAAGCTTTTGATTTTGCTTTCAAAAAGCCAAAACTTGACTTTTTTTCTAAACATGTGAGGAAACAAGCCTTTGTCACTGCTAAAATATAGGGAAAAGGTAACATTTCCTCAGTAGCTGCGGGTTATAAAGCATAAATCAATACTGTTTCAATACTGCATACATGTTAAATGTTTCTTCTATTGACAGACATATTTTACAATTATTTGATAGCCATATTTTATAGTTATGTGTATACTTACTTTAAGACGATGTTGTGAATTTGTAATTTCTGCTATGTAAGCATTTCAGGAGAAAAACTGTGCTCACAAAGCAACATAGGACCCTTATACTCCGTACTAGCATCCTAGTCACTAGTTTGTATCCTCATTATCAAATTCATTCATTAATCGTGTTTATATTACTGAAAGATTAAGTTTTTCAGGGATGGAAATACAAAAAAGCTTAGCATCTTTATCCTGCAGTTGGGTCTCTGAAGAAAAACAGAGACAGGATTCACAAACGGCAGAATCTTTATCTCAAATTCTTACGGAAATGTTTTTGCAGTAATTATATTACAAGAATACTGCAGTGTTTCAAGGTGCAAAATATTGATTTATGCTAAAGAAAGCTCACTTTTCAGCAAGAGATACTCAAGATGCAGGAAGAGACAAAAAAAATGCCAACATTTTCATCACATATAAAGGAGTTAGGAGGAACACTGGTCATTAGTGTGGTCATCAATGAGAAGGACCTACTCAATGGGATTAAGTTTTTCAGCTGTATTTTGAAATATATTTCAGCCTATTCAGCAATAAAAAAATAGATTGGTAATTCTGTGCCATCCCTCAGTGTCAGATAGGCCAATCTCCTAGAAAAACTTCCAGTGAATCAAAGCAAGTAAAAACAAAAAGACAAGTCAAGACACAGCAGTAAATGCAACCAATGCTGAGGGTCTATGTTTTGTTTCCAGGTAAATATGATCTAATTTATTAATACTCCTATAGGTTTGCCAGACCTCACTAGCCATTCACTTTATTCATTTACTTAAAGTTAGTTTAACACTGCAATGTGAGTCCTCTTCGCACATGAGCAACTGGCAGGAAACCAGCTGAACAACAAACTCAAATGAAAAATGATAGATAACACAAGTTCTGCTATGTCTCCTCCCATCCTCCTTCAGGACCTAACCAACACAAAACACAGCTTCTTTCAGAATCCTGGTAGAACAATGAATAATTACCCTGATAGAGTAACTTCCTTGAATGTTGTAGGAAATGGTATTTTTTAAGAATTTAAAGAAAATGCGATGTTAACTTGTGGCAAAAAAAGAGCAATACCTGAAATAATAAACAATACAAGTAAGTAAAAGCGTAGACTTCATAAGGTTCCCAGCGTGGTAATTATTCATATACTTTGTAATCTTCACATCTTCATAACAAATGTATTATTGGATGGATTATCCGTATTATCTTTCAGACAACTGAATTTTTCAGCATCATTAGGATGTACTTCCAATAGAATCACTTAAAAGGATGTCTCTCCTACTTAAGAAGATTTCAAGTTTACACCCCTGCAGCTAAAAGATGAATAGACTCAGACTAATGAACGATCAGTTTACTGCTGCTGAAAATACATTTAACACTTAAAGGGAATTATCTGGAATCAAATTTTCAAGTTAATTTCCTTACATCAAATCAACATCAATTCATGTAAACAACAGAAAATTTTTCCACTGCCGATATGCTTCAGTAAATTCTACTCATCCAGACTGATCTATGATGCCAAACAATATTCTGCCCAAGTACAGCATGGCTTACACAAGCACTCCAGTGGATCAGCCTTTCCCAGTACTATCGCCGTGTTACAGTGTCCAATCTCTCAGATTTCTTCACTATGCTGACACGGACATCCACAGTACACGCCTTTTTGGGGAACAGTGCACCACACCTTTCACCTCTGAGCTCCCCAGTAGAAAGCAATGTGTAATCCCTCGCGCCAGGGCTGTACAACCGCTTAAGGAAACCCAACTCAGACAGAACCACGGCATTGTCGCGACCCGTGTGCAGACCTATGAAACTTCTGCTACCACGTGCCCATGGTACAAACAGCAAACTACGCCTTGCTTTGGTAGAATAAAGCATCTTCATGTGTGCTGGAGCAGGTATCTGAGAGAACCCGATGAGAGCCCAAGCTAAAGAATAACAAAAAGGGAAAATTGAAAAGACTTCCCAGAGCCTAACAGTGATCAGTAGTGACAGAGGAAAGGATTCTCCACATGTGAAAAGGGGCTTGTCTTACGAACAGTACCATGGAAGGGGATGCAAGTCCAACCACTGTGTATGGTTTTTTCCTTATTAATTCACTCAACACATGGCAAGAGACAGCAAAAACAGAGCAAGAATAACTGTTACACACTCAGTTGATCACAGACTACTGTGAAATACACAAGCTTGTTTATCATTTATCTCCAGCTTTTATTTTTTAAGCAGCATGCAGCTATTCAAAGAAATAAGAGTCCTGTAAACCCCACAAGCCATCCAAAGTTTTTTTTCAAAACATACAAGGAAGATAGAGCAAAACCTTCTCCTTTCTTCATTTAAGACAAAACCACGAACACCTTTTGCTATTGCTTAGACCTGACTCCTACTACACAGGGGTCTCCTGCAGAAAGACACACACCAGTAAGGCCCCCTTCCCCTGGCATCCCACCCAAGCCCACCAAGCAGCACTACCCACAGAAGCAGCACTCCAGGACCAAAGCCCTAAAGAAGCATAACAACATTTTGGTGATTAAATTTCTCCCTGTGTGTTCTTCTGTTTTCGTTTGGTTTTGTAAGTGTTTTTTCACTACTTAACTGCTCACAGATGGGATATTTGCAGAGAACGCATGCAACGTCCCACAGAGACCCCATAAGGCTCCCATAAGGTTCAGTTACATCAGGAGAAATGCATGCAGTGGTTCACTGGTGAGCAGATGCTGATTGCTGTCTGTATGTAAGAAATGCTGCTGCATTATCCCAAGGTTACTATGGCAAATCTTACAGGAGAGGAAGGTGATTTTTTTTTTAAAAGAAAGATGTCTTCACCCACTCACACTCCCACTTTCATACTTAAATATTCACGAACACCAAGATACACACGTCTGAGCAGCCTGCCCAGCAGTGAGGCTGCAGGGTCAGTGTGTCACTGGCATCTATCCAGGACCCCCCAAGATGATTTGGGAGCCAAGGAGCTCCCAGAATGAGTCCTCCGCCTGCCGCGATGGCACCCACAGGCAGCTCTGGATGGGCCCTTTGCAGCCTTCAGGAGCTGCTAGTGATCACTCTTCCCATCTTAAGAGTAATCAGGGCTTAATCACAGTCCTTTGCCTATTGACCTGGGTCTCAGAAAAAGCTGCATTTAGACTATGCATTCCTATAGCCCTTTTCCTGCAATTTATTACTCCTGTTGCTTCCACACCCGTACCTTCCTAGACACATTACCCTTAAAACCGCTACTGCGATCCACCACATGCAATAGGAGGGATTTATTCTAGCTCCTTCTCAGTCCACGGCGAGTACAGGAGACTATGGGGATGATATCTTCCGAAAAATAAAACCCATTCTGGGTGAGCATGCACCAAATAGCCTTCTACAGAATTTTCTGCTTAAATCCCTTTGTACTTAGCCAACACTCTAAAGTATAAGGACGTATTTTCTGGTTTAATCCCATCTGAGGAAACATTTTTCTTGTAGTTAGAGTTTTTGAGACCTGGTAATCTTTTTGCCCTCCAAATCTAACTTTTTACACAAGTTTATCACCAGTTATTTATACTTCATATAAATAAGTTAGTAAGACTTTCTTATAAGAAGAGATAGGACTTAGCAACATTTTAATGTCCATTATTTTGTTCCAGAAAGACATCAGCCAGGCAGAAGAGAGTAGAGAACGCAATTCCACAATCCCATGCATGCAAAGCTGACTCCTGCCGCACCCACTGCTTGCAACCTATTTATTTCAGTGCTTTTGCTTCTCATCCCACATTAAGAAAGTAAGAGCCAAATGCAGGACAGTGCACTACACTGAAGGAAGCAGCAACTTTATATTAGAAGTTTTATCACCATCTGCAAATTTACAATTCCTAATTATGTAGGTATTTTGGTTTGCTTGATTCTTTCCCAAGCATTCCTTGATTTGATTCAGCATCAGCCTTCCAGCTGAACTGGTTTCTTGTGCAGCTAGCTGCTGCATTTATTCATTAGCTTTAGTGAAGCCCTAGGCACAGTGACAGTATGAATAATATACAAAGTAAAATCCAACATGCTCAAGAAATTCTGTAGTTTATTAAGGAAAGTAAATAAGTGGGGGGATGGGAGATGTAAGTTGCAGGGTTGGAGGTTTTTCCTCTCTTTTTATAAGCAGCATGTACAATCTTGACAGACAGGATAAGCAGTTCCTCATTTTTCCCTAGATATGTGCATATTTGGCCATAAATGAGCTAAAATATGCATGGCATGTTCTATTCAAACACGCCCATAAAACTGCATACACTTCCTAGTTTAGGTTTAGAGAAATAAACTACCTGAATTTTCGTTCTAAAGTTTATTCATTCTCTGTGATCTCCAATAATTTTGCTCATAATTCATGAAGGGGAGAGGAGGTCACACAAATCCTGTCAAAATATAATTGGAAGCAACAGCCTGAATTCATTAGTCCTATAAACTTTGAATTTAATACTACAATACAACATAAGCAGTTCCAAGCATTCTTATGAAGCTCAAACATCTCTGAATTTTTCAGCCAAATACATTTTACATAGCATGCCTCACCCTCTACACTAGATAAAAAGAATCCTGACCTATAATACCTTCTCTACCCCTTCCTCTGCCTCATAAAGAACAGTTTAAGAACAGTTTATATAATACTTTTCAGCAAAGTGCAGTTTCTATGGTCATTCCAGTAGCATTCATCCGGTAGGGTTTTTGGGGGGCTGGGAGAAGGGCTTTCTAGTGTACTACCATTTACATTCATTAAAAAAAAAAACAAAAAAATCTGCCAGCCTCCTTCACCTTCTCACTAATGTTTCAGTAATAAAAGTCAAAATAGACACAATCCTTCACTATAAACTAAAACCATATATAAAAGGTTCTATACAGCTCTAAAGAAATATACAGGTGGGGTTTTTTTTAATTAATAATGAGAAAGGAGAAAATATTTTGTCTGCAGAACATGTAACATACCAACTAATCCACAGGACTCCATATTTGCTTTATGACTTAAATCCATTGTAAAATTATTCTCAAAGTACCACAACATATTTTTTTTGCAAATGATATTGTGGCATTCCTTTAGTCATGACTGTGTAAATTCTATTTAAGTGCAGGTTGGGGTTAAGTACAGAGCAAAAAAATTAAGAGTCTCGATGACCCCCATATATCAGTGTTCCACAGGTTTATTTACCACAAGACCCCACTGGCCACAGAAATCATTGGCAAATAAGGAATAGTTTTTCTGAAGTTTACAATGGAAACAGCATTCAGTCAGTGTGCATACTAGCTGATGAAGCTGGTCATTGAATCAGCCATTTCAAAAGATATTGTAGCATTTTTATGCTAGGTTTTAAACATATGAACATTATAAGATCATCTCAATAAACAAACTGCTTATACCCTATAACACATAATGTAATTTTTCTGATTTTTTTAAACGTTTACAGAGCAAATAGCAACACCCACAATTAAACTGAAGTGCCTAAGATCATTATACACAGTTACCCCTCTATTAGCTCTCTCTTTCATTTGAACAAAGAAAGATTATTTACAGATGCTAAGTATCATCATCAGCCACTCTTTACTTACTATGAACCAGTGCCACAAAAAGAAATGGACAACTGCCAGCAGAAAAAAAAGGAAGAGGGAAAAACACAAAAAATTGAAGAAACTGGAAAGAATGCAGCAAAGAAAGCAAACTAAAACAGTCACTAAGAAAAAAAATTAATATATAATTTTACGGTAGATTTTAGAAAGTCTGTTCCTTACTTAGCCTCCTAATATCTTATGTGAGCTAATCCAGCACGATTAGTTCACATTTTGTAATGACCCATGAGTCTTTACACCCCTGTACTGAAGATCTTATGACAAATAGTATTTCTTCGGGGATTATAAAATGGAAAGAACTTCACCAAAATCAGATAGGATAGTGCAGTTTGCTGCCACAACAACTAAGCCCAGCAATAAGGACTTTCCCTGCCATGATACAGTTAGGCTAAAAAGTTGAGCACAGTTGTCATTTTTTAATCTTCCCTTAAGCCCATCACTTTCATTTTTAAACTAAGGAAGTGTCTTTCCTCCTAGTAAAATGATGTTTTCGTACTGTAAAAGACATCCAGTCTTCTCCAAGGACTTCCTAAGAGAGCAAGGTCTAGGGAGATGCATATCAAAGTCTGATCATCTCTGAGCTACATGGTCAACAGTCACATTCCGTTAAGTTCTTGTGTTTTCCTTACTACTCTCATCCTACAGGCATAAACAGAGTCAAACACATCTGAGTATACTGTAGGTAGCACCATACTCACAGCAGGTGTGATTTACTCTGGGTGTGCCAGATTTGCCAGATTACAGGCAGAGAAGACTCCCACCATCAGCAAGAACCTGGTGTTCCCCAGTGAGCGAGATGCTTCCATCTTGCACTTGCGGTGGAACAGGACATGCAAGGGGAAAGCTGGTCACAGAGATAAAACCTGGCAGTAATGCAGTACACCAGATGGGTAATTCAGAGGTGAGACACCCGCTCAGAGAACAGTTCACTTTATCACATCCTGGACAGACTACAAACCACTGGGACTTACTGGGCAGGAAGACAAAAGGCATGTTCTCTTCAGTTAAAACACATTGCTATTTTGTTTGCAATGCCATAAAAACACAAAGAATCCAGTTTACACCAAATATCTGCATCCTTCAACGTGACCTTAAAAATTACTAAGGACACCTTCTGTACTTACAGTGAAGCACACCTCAGCCAGCAGGCCCAACAGAGAGCCCGTGCTTCACATAAGCCCTTGCAAAACATTCAAAATACGAGCAACTTAGAATTCATACGACCCACAGACTTTCTGCTGAACATATGAAAAGGGCCTATTTCACACCTACGGCAGAATTGCAAGCTCCTCGCATCAGCAAAAAGCCCAGCGAAACACAGAAACGCAAAGCTGGCCCTTGCTTGCTGACTCCAGAGAAGGCACCTTACTGCGTTGGTGGACCATGTAATAGGCTTGATGCTTTGATGAATATTCATCCTTACAGCCCTTTCCTTCACCTTCTCAAAACGTTTCCAAAAATACCATAAGAAGTTATTTGCAGCACAGTTCCTCTGCTTGGCAAAAAAAAAAAAAAAAAAAAAAAAAAAATATTTGCTAAAACACTAAAGCAGGATTTAATTTTTAGAGTGGGGGAAAATCTGGGTCTCAGTGAAATGTCACATTGAAAAGAGAAGCATAGAGAAAAACAGTGTTTCAAAAGGATTTTTTCCCCATATTAAAAAATCACATACTACACAAAATACACTGCCTCTGCACTTGAAACAAAATGTTTTTTACCGTCTAATTTATCAAAATTTCAGAAACTCTACATCTTGAAAGTTTGTTCCTAAAACAAATTTCCATTCCTTTTCAGCACTTCTGATACTGAAGCTTACTGAAATATAAATTAATATCCGGTAAATATCATTTCAATTTATGAAAGGTTGAAGGTTGAGAATGAGTGAATTTAATTAAAGGCATACTTGAAAATTTATACTGACATTTGAACGTGAGTTTACTCTGTGCACACCAAAATAGCTTGGCTCTGTCACCTAGACACCTGAGAAATCACACACTTGCAAATAACAGCAAGCAGATGGAGCAATTTCTATTTTCCAAAAATTAGCTGCAGAAGCTTATTAGAACTCTGTAGTAACATACAACTTCATGTTCTTCAAACGTCAAGATAAATATGACCTTAAATGAAAGGACACATTTTAATTTAACATTTAGGAACTAATTTTGACTAATTTTAACTGACTTCTGAACAGTGTCTGAACTGGATGCAAATGATAAATAGTTGGCGTTTCTCTGCAAGTGTTGTTCCTGCATCACAGATACACTCATATGAGATTGAAAAAATACACTCCATCTCTTCATGAAGTGGAAGCAGCTGTAATGACAATTGATTTTTGGCAACTTCAGTCCCTATCTACTTGTAGGTACCAGAAGCAGCCTCAATCACGTATCAAAACTAATTAGCAAACCACATAAACTACACCATAGCAAATACAAATGCCAGCTTCATCAGCAGGAGAAAATATCTAACTCTTACGCTGCACTTTCATGGCAATTTTGAAAGCAATTTATGGAAGGAGATAAGCAGATCTGTCTCTACACCTCAGATCTGCACATGGAACTTTCACTCCATCTACCACAGTGCAATATTCATTTTGTTGCAAAGGCAGGCAATCTGGGCTCTGGACATTAGACAATGGCGTAAAAACAGGAGCATCACAGCTCAGCAGATCTCCCAGAACTGAAAATTAGATTCCATCTTTATGCAGTGCTGCAAAATGGGAGATTTATGCATTTTCTTCCATAACTTTGTGCCAAGCAGGAGAATTTTCTACTTTCACAACAGGAGAGCTTGCTGTGATTGAGTCCCCAAAATGGGGGCAGAGCAGTGAAGTGATACAAAAGCAGCATTACCAGAACAACACAGGTCACAGCAGGAAACAAAATCCTATTCATGCGACTGTCTTGCCCTCTGTAGTTGAGGTACTTGAGAAGAACTGGGTTGAATACATCTTGGTTCGTGAGGGATAAAATCGAAACATGATCTTCAGAAGGCCTGAAAAAGACCAGATCTTGAAATATCTGAGGATGATGATTTTTGGTCAATCTGCACAGAGCATTTCAAAAGCACGTTAAAAATGAGGAAGCCACTGTACAGCAAGACAACCACTAACAGCAGCAAAACTCCTGCTGAGACTTTTTCTTTTGTAACCTTCCTCCCACTGAGGAGGGAAATGCACTGCAAGAACAAGCCATGAGAACAGGACATGGATGCAACATGTCTTGAAACCTTAGAAAGAGTATGGGAAGCTGGAAAATTAAGACATTTTCTGAAGCAGCAGCAGCAGTTCTGGTGATCCCATACAGAAAAGACCACTGAGCCCCTCATGCTGCCCAGGGCAGAGAAGCAAAAACTGGAGTTTCTGCAAGGAGAGACAAAAAAGACTGCACCCTTTCTCAGCAACAGACTTGATAAGGACAATAACTAGTTTTCCTTTCCTATGGACCAGCATCAGCACACACAGTCACAGCATAGTTTGAGTTGGAAGGAACCTTTAAAGGTCATCTGCTCAAACCCACCCCTGCAATGAGCAGGGACACCTTCCACTAGGTCAGGTTGCTCAGAGCCCCATCCAACTGACCTTTAATGCTTCCAGGGATGGGGCATCTACCACCTCTCTGGGCAACCTGTTACAGTTCTTAACCACCCCCATTTCTTCTTTCCATCCGATTTAAATCTACCCCTCTTTTTGTTTAAAACCACTACTCCCTGTCCTGCCACCACAGGTCCTACCAAAAGGTTTGTCCCATTGTTCTTAAAAGCCCCCTTCAGGTACAGGAAGGCTGCAATAAGGTCTCCCCGGAGCCTTCTCTTCTCCAGGCTGAACAAGCCCAACTCTCTCAGCTTTTCATCATAGGAGAGGTGCTCCAGCCCTCTGATCCTCCTCCCAGTCCTCCTCTGGACTCGCTCCAACAGCTCCATGTCTTTCCTGAACTGTCATACCCTCCCTACTTCAAAGAGAAACTGTTCATTGGAATGTATGAATTAAGCAAATGCTGCTCATTTGCAAGACTAGCTTTTTCTTGACTCAAGCCCTACTCAGCCTGGGATTATCACTAGCACCACCACCATAAGCAGTCATTCTCTTGGTAAGAGTCAGACAACATACTTATACTGATCAGACTACACAGCACAAAGAGATTCCTAAATTTATATTTTATTTTGCTAATTATCAAGGGGTAGAGCCTCCCAAAACAAGCCACGCAGCCTGACAGCTTCCCTGTGCCAAATTATTCCCTAATAATAATAATAATAATAATAAATCCTACTACATGATTTAATAGTAAACCTAAGCTTCCTAATGCAAAGTGCTGTAATGCTGTCCCAAGTCAGCAGACAGAAAGCGGAATTAATCTCCCCCGTTACACAAGGGCTTGTTAAAGCGCAGCAGAGTGAGAACAAAAGGACCATGTTATTATCACTCAGTGCTGCCACTGAGAGCTCGGTGGGGAGCTGCGACACCTCGCGTGAACCACGCTCACTTTGCTGCGCTGCTGGTGGCAAGACCCGGTGAAGAGCATCCGAAACAAGCAGTGCAGTTATTCATGAGCTAAATGGATGCCAGAAATGCCACACAGAAGATAAAGGGACAGAGAAGGAAATTTGCACCTCTTTTCCTCTGACAGGACTAGTAGGTTGAAGCGACAGATCTGTTACTCTCCATCCTGATGTCTGCATTGGCATGGAGGTTTTGGCCAAACAGGGAAAAGGCTTCCACGCTCACTCACATCCACTGCAGAATTGGGCTTGAAAACACAGAAAAGCCCTCTCACTGCCAGAAGAGAGAGAAGGGAGTTAAGGACTCCTTCTACACTTCCACGGACCAATAGGTGTATCCTATAAATGCCGAAACAAAAGCGGCATAAAATGGAGCAAGGCCATTTTACAGGAGATACCCCTACAGCACAGACATAGCAAAGAGATTCCCCATCACAATGACCTAGACAGATATTAAAGCAGCAGGTGTTTCCCATGCATCTGGGAGACAGACAAAGCACTATTAATCTCAAAGAAAAATAATGCAGCGTAATAATGTGACATCTGGCCATGCACAATAAAACCACTGTAAAACATTTATTCTTTGCTATTTGCTAAGTAAGCGATGAATCTTTTAATTATCCACATAAAAAACAGGTTCAAAAGATGACAATGACAATGTTTGAAACAGCTGGGAGAGACTGTATTTCATGCTTAGTAAAAAAGGAAGTTAGTGCTTGTGGACCTGATTCTGTCCGTGTTTATTGAGTTCCCCCCTTGAAGTCAATGGCTATCTGTGCCCATTTGTGTAAGCAGGATTCTAAAAGTGAAAATAAAGTTCTACCAACGTCATTTCAAATCATGTTTGAATCTCGCTTTGTTCCTCTGTTCCCCTCTTCAGCATTTCTGAAGCCTTTTTGTCAGTTATTTGCCTGTTCTTTATCCATTCAAAGAAGAGATGGCCTTACTGTGTCTTAAAAAAAAAACCATGAATCGTGAGATAACTTTGCAACTGCACACAGCAAGTGCTTATGTGGAATTAGGTGTCTTTGGACACCAAGAACATAAATGATAATTATTCGGAAGACAGAAGCAGTTTTTCATAGACTAAGCTAAAAAAATCCCAAAACAAAAAGAAAACTCAAACCCAAGCAAAACACCACACACACACAAACCCCCCACCCTAATAAAGCTGAAATGCCTTTCTGAATTAGTCTGAACTCCACTAACAGCCAAATACTAATGGGTGTTTGTTTAGAACTAACAGCTGGATTATCTAAACAAGCCTTGAAGAGAATTCAAAATAGATTTTTAGTGTCTAATATGCTTCTTGATGAACTTTCCACATTTTTGAAGGCTGACAAAATACTGTTTCACATTTTCTGTAAGCCAATATTTTTCACCAGTTTCAAAAAAGAAAAAAAAAAAAAAAACCCCACCCAAAAAAACCGCAAACCCATCACCACCAAAACAAACACACAAAAAGCCAAACTTGCCCTCACAAAGGTATTTTTGGAAGATGCGTATTTTATATTTATAAAACCGTTAGACATACCATTTCACTCTGAGGTAAAGCAGCAGTTTTAACACCAGCAGTTAATCACTAAGTCCACCAACTCCTCTGTTAAAGTCAGAGAGAATTTTGATAGATTTACCATAAGGAAGGATGCAGAAAGCAAACTGTCAGCAAACTGGACTGAATATTGCCCTGATTACTTCAGCTTGGGGATGTTTCAAGACCCCTTACATAATGCTATTTATTTCACCTGACATTGCAATTGCTCTTTCAAGCATGATTTGTATAAATTGAGAAAGCATCTTCAGTCCCTCTTTCTGAAAGCCTTATCTTCAAAATAGTGGTGGTTTCCCACCCCCCCCCAACCACTGCCAAGTGACAGTTCCAGACCCAGACCGAGGTGCAAAGCTGGTCCTTGCACCTTTCAGAAGACACTACCCATCATCCAGAACACGCAGCCCAACAGCAGAATTAAGAAACAAGCCCCTTTTGGCAAAGCCCAAACTGACTCAAGGAAAGCTAGACACCATTAAACTGACTTCACAATTTATCCACTGCTTAAGAGAGAAGCTCTGATTCTTTACCTAAACACCTCAAAGTACAGTGCAAGAGGCAACAGAGAGAACAAGAGCTTGGCTTTTTGCCTAGCAGGTCCACCAGCACAGAGCTAATCTCCAAAACAAGTATTTGGGACAATATTTTACTACCAAAAAGAAAAACCCACCCCAATCCACAGATAAAGAGTCTATTTTAAAATCTTAACAATTCAAATAGAGCGATTACAGGGCCCAGTTAACATCCCCTGAGAAAAAGGGATCCTATGAAGAAAAAAAAGCACTTGGAGTAACCAAATTACAACTGAACGCAATGCCACTCCTCTCCAGGCAAATACAGAGCACTTGTGCACAGCAACAGTGTTTCCACAAGGAAGAAGTCCAGGGAGAAAACCAACTCAGAACTTTATTCTTCCGATAAACAGCCCAATGTACTTTATAAAACCCCAGAAGCAATACTGCCTTTAAGCCAGGCTTCTAATTAGCCACACATAATTGAAATATGCAGCTGTTAAAACACTGAGTATAAAAATAAGCACAAGAATCATTTTCTACTTGCACATGCATTTCTCTCTCGATTAGTTATGAGATGCTCTATTTCTGAACTCCTAGTTCACCAAAGAGCTGTCACTACTATAATTGAGAGATAAATACTGAAGCTTCATCATTATCTGATCCATTTCAATTTACAAGTGTAAATGATTAAAAACCACAAAAAAAAAGTGACAGTTTTGGTCATTCCGTTTTTACAAGATTTACCTTGTTCTAAACTACATATCATATAACAAATCATTTCTGCATCATTTAAAGGTGCTTAGGTTACGTTGGTCATTACTCTTCAGAGAAAGCATAATCACCAACTGCAACTATATTTGGGGAGAAACTAGGATTTAAAAGACTTATGCGTGCTGTCATGGAATGAGGTGGACACAGGCACTCAAAGGGCCTGTAAGTCACATCCATTAATTATAGAACAATAAAATGCAATGCTAGAAGTTACAAAAATACATTGTTTGACAAGCTCCCCATTATTTTACTAAATTCTGAACAAGGTAACTTCTTGAGATTTACTTTAGCAAATATCTTGTCAAAGGAAACATTTGTGCAAATTTAGTAAAATTTCAGTGGTTAGAACTGTTTCTTGGAAAATTATAGTAGCCATTATAAATAATGGGGACCTTGTCCAACAATGTAATTTTGAAAAACTAAAATGTCTCCAGCTCAAGATAAAACACTATAAACACTACATATTTTATTATACTATGAACATCTTACTATGATATTACTAATTAAATAATATACTAAAAGATACTGAACAAATGAATTAAACCAGTATAAACTGAGTTTGCTACCACAGTCATAATTCAAGTTCTTCAATTTTGATCCCAATGTCAAATCTCTAAGGGGGGGAAAATTAAAAAAAAAAAAAAATCACAAAAACCTCAGAAGTATTTCCTATGCACACATCAGTTAAGAGTTTATAATTCCAGGTCCTTAATCACTGCCTCTGAGATTTAAACAGTTCTTCCTCATGAGCAGGAAAAGGACATCATGATGCAGCTGATGGTAGGACAAGATATTGAAGTACCACCCTCCATGCCAATAAAAAATAAAATTAACAAGACTCACTCTTGACAAACAACAAAATCACAGCCGGATATAAACTGCAAAACAGACTAGAAGGTAGATACAAAATATTACCTATTAATCAGCACTACCAAAAGTAGAACGCCAGGATATAAGGGTTTCACACTAGACTGATATGGCAGAAATTCATGATATAGAGAAAGGTATCACTTTCTACTGCTAATAAATCTATCTTTGTGCATCTAAATTGATACAAATTACCTTAAATATAATTCTGTATCCTCAAGAAATAAAAATTCAGTCATCTACTATAAGAGACACATTAAGGCTCAGAAAAAAGAAACCTTAAAACCCAATGAAAGTTTAACTTGTAGGTGTCTAGGTTGTTAAAAACCAAAAGCTAATCACTAGTCTGTAACAGCTGGATTTTATAAAAACTGTATGTCATTTTTCCTGCAACCTTAGGAAGTGATCTTTGTTTCTTAAGTAATGAATTTGGAGAAAAACGAATTTGAACTCTCAATCCCTTTTTCCCCCCTCCTTGAAAAATAAACAAATGCTCTCTTGCTCTTTATAACCTAGTTAAGACATTTAAAATTAATAAAGTTTAATTAGCACACCTGACAAGCCTAAATTAAGTTTCAGAAGTGTATCAGGTTAGTAGCTGTAGCTACAGAAGGGACGCTTACTCTTAAACTGCAAGGCCAAGCATCACCACAGTTTAAACCTTTTAGAAACCCACGTTCTACACAGTTGCCCAAGGCCCTCCTGTACTGATGCATCAAGAGCTTAAGCTCTTTGTTACCAGTTATGCTTCTTTAGTCTTTTTTTCTAAAAAAACCCAACATTTATCAGGCAATCAGTAAATTAGCTAAAATTTGGAACAGATATCTATGGCCATTAGTATTCTAAGACAAATCTCAAAAGAAATTGAGCGTTGAAAGACCAAAACAACGCACCATCAAAAGCATACATCCAGCACCTCTTACTGTGGTTTACCAAAGAACCTATTGAATCCAAACTTTGCCTTATACCCTTGAGAAGTGGACGGAAGTAAAAACCTAGAAAAAAACAGAAGGCGGCAATGAAAGGCTACAATTTGTCTTCTGGTACTCAGTTTTGGGTAATATTTAGAAGCAGGATGGAATTCAAATAGTTTGTGAATTTTGGATGGGGAAAGAACCAAGTGCTTAGGACTGCACATGAGATTTTGTTAATGATTTTAAAACTGATTAATTTCTTACATTCCAGCATCAAGAAAGCAAGAAATTAAAAAAGGGTTTACTACATCTATAAATATATGATTCTCTTGGAATCATCCCAGAACCAGTGGTAATTAAGTAATACCATCCATAATGTAACCAGTGGTAATGCAAGTAGAAATAAACGAGTTTCAAGTGCTACATTAAAAGAAAGGACAGTATATACAACTAGTACACTAAACACTAGTGAGCAACTGAGAACAATTCAAATAAGAATCTCTGAAATGCATCAGGTCAATAATGAATTCATGTATGTAAAGCCACAAAAAACTATCACTCGATCTGATAGCCACACGGGTTTACCAATCTATTTGTGTATTTTAAATAATAATAAATATATTAAGACTATTGTCATCTGATAGTTTTATTTCCATGATGAGCTACAACCAGTATTAAAAGTCTAAACTCATTTCTGAAAAAAAAAAAAAAAAAATCCAATCTGTTTAATCTTAGCCTCCAACTCTCATTGTTTTATTTGCTACAAAATTAAAAAGCCCTCCTTCAGTAACCACTTCCCCATAAGGCACTAGCAGACTGCAATCAATGTACCCCCTTGAGCTGACAAAAAGAGATAGCTTAAGCTTCTTTATCATCTTCTGCAGGTGTGTTTCCTAGATCATGATTCACTCCAGTAAGACCCTTCTGAATACACTTGCGGTGTCTCAGCTGATTGCACTGAAGGGCAAGGATCCTTAAACTCACAGTTATTTGAGATCATTTAACTAATTTTTAATCCAATGCATACCATGTGATTTTGCTTGGAACAGATTCATTCCTCAGTTTTTCCTAATCTCCAAGCTTTTTTCCTACAGACTTTCCTTGCACTCTCAGGACTAGCTGCATAAATAAAACTACCTTAACTCTTTGGTAAAACCAATTGACTCCATTAGTCTTGCCATAATAACCAGTCTATATTTACTGGGACACCCTTTTTCACTTTGGCTAGCCTTCTCTCACCATGTTCCCTCAGCAATCTATTCAAAATGTGTATCACCAGTTAGGAATAAACAGTAACTTTTTTTAGATGAGTTTTTTTTCAGGCACTTAATTTTACAATGTGCTTAAAGTCCTCTTTAGGCAGGTCATGTAATTAATTTATACGCAATACAATTTCCATAGACTAAATATTGATCTTGATCATGAACTACTATCAATGCTCAGTTAATATATGTAAACTATTAAAGTCATTAGGCAATTATATAATTTAGGGCAAGTCCCACCAGTTTTACTTATGTAAATAGTCCCACTGATGTCAACAGAATTTTGAGAGTAAATATGAACAGGATTGATTGTGTTGACCAGAATATAAAGATACTAAGAATTCCCATACTTGGTGTAAACGGTTCCAGGTCATATACAAAAAAACCCAAACAACCATATGTTATAGCAGAAGCTTCTAAATACCTACAAAACCCCCTAAGAGTCTTCTTCCCCAATTTTTAATCTGTGTTGATGACTCGAACTTTGATATACCACCTTATTTTTAAAGAGACACATCATTACTGTCTACAACCACTTTAAGTCTATTGAGGTTGTGTGCAAGGCTGCAGATGAGAATAATTCATAAGAATATGTGAAACTATAAATACATGAACACATCCAGGTATTTTTGGCACACCTTTATGCAGAAAGACAAGAAACAAAGCAACTTTTCTCCTCTGACAAGGTGCAGTAGGAGCAATTACTAGCCCTCTAATTCCTATTGCTTCTGATATTGTTCTCTTCAGCACTAGCTGCGGCTCATTGGCAGTGACACTGCTTGATACAGAGTCCAGCTGGCAATGTTTTGTCATGTTGTACACGTTTAACTGCTGTTAAATAGTGTTTCTTAAAAAATTCTGATCTAGTTTCTCTTGAAATGAAGTTACAAGTGACAAAGACAATTAGGAGTAAATATTTCTAGAGAACCTGTTCCTGGAGCTTCTACCCTGTACCTGTCTCCACTACTGAACATCTCCCCCCCCTCCCCCTGACTTTTTTTTGTTTGTTTTAAAGGCAGTGTGTGCCTAAAGATAGCTGGGGCTTTTGAAAACAAAGTTGGGCAAGATTAAGAGTTGCAAAGGAATGGGAAAATTTATGATTTGTAGACCCTGCTGTTGTTAGACAAAGCCTTGGTCAAAGAAACAGTATTTATCTTAGTCTATGTTCTATGTGACATTAAAAACATCCTGTGTTTTTCCTGTTTGTTGAAATTATGAATAAAGATTAAGTTTGGGTTTGGGTTTTTTTTTTTTTTTTTAATATATCCAAAACCAGTCCTGACAATCATATGGTTAGTGCCTAGTATTTTAAAAAATCTACATAAAAGACTATCGTCACAGAGTAGAAAGACTTCAGGACCAAAACTAAGGGAGCAGGCATTTCTAAGGCACCTGAATTGCCCAGAGCAGGAAGGGCTTTCAGGAACTGAACTTTGACCTGCACCTCTGACATTAGTACCTGTAAGACCTATCACCTTTAACCAAAACCAGCTTTTTGGCACCCTCTAGAGGTTTTGGTCCCACAGAGAAGCAACTCAGAAGATAGATAATTACAATTATAACAAAATTTGGGAGACCCTACGATCCAGAACTCCAGCCTGTAACCAGTGCAGACTGGTAAAAAAAGGTTCACGTGTGAATGCAAATCCAATATATATTAGAGGATCAGTTCTGGTTTCATTCCATGTGATTAGATTGCTTATCTCAATCAATTAGCCCAGGTCTTCTGGGTCTATAGGAACAAAAGGTAGAAAAACACATCACAATTAATACTACCCTATTAAAAGACAAGAAAACATAATTCCCACCACATAACTCTGCAACTTTATAAAATGTAATGTTTCACTCAGTTTATGAGCAAATAAACCAAAGCCAAAGACAGTCAGCAAAATAATACTTCACCCAGCTATGAAACACTGTAAAAGAATATTTCTAACCTTTAGTGCCACACAGTTGGTTTTGGTTTTATAAAGTGAAATTTAAATTTTATTCATGGTCCCTGAAGCAAAGCAGTGTTAATCATCCAATGTGTCATCATCTGTCCAGCCACTTCTCCCTTCCCCCCAAACCCTACCCACACAAAGTCTGAACTGGAAAAGGACTTTCTACTACAAAATTACTCCACACCTTCTGACTTTTTGATCAAGTTGGTGTTAGGATGCAACTTCCTATACTATATAATGAGGGACTACCTGTTCAGATCTCAGTAGATCATGCTCTCCAGGTCCAAGACAAGTGTGCTCAAACATTAATTGCTTGCTATCATCGCCCCATAAATCCTAAATCAGAGAGTCTTTCAAGCATTTGTGCAGATTTAAGAAACTTCCTCCAACCAAAGCAGAAAACAATACCTCATTTAAGATGCGTCATTATGGAATAAAAAAATAAAATAAAATAACCCCAACATTTTACAATCTGAATATTAAAGAAGAGGCATTTCCTATCAATAATATCACAAAAAATGTAAATTCCAACTGTGAAGTGTTTATTTTTAGAATATTTTGAAATTGCAAGCCATTAATCCAAAGCTTTCTGAATCCAAGACCACTGGTCTTTAACTGCAAACATCTCTCCCTATTTTTGTTGAGAAAGCAAACAAAAAAAAAGCCACATGGATCAGGGTCCAGCTTATTGCAGGAGCCACAGAAAAAAGGGAACATGCTACATACACTTCCCCAGTTCCAGTAACAGAGTAATTTGAGACATACGCATCACTTTATTTGAAGCAGACTGCTGTATCAGTGACTGGTGAAATGAAATGAAGACCAATTGCTAACAAAATCATGCAGCGTTTGCTTCGGAGAAAACTGTAATGAGGCTCTTGAAATATCTTGATGATGGCTCCTCAGGGATCCAGCTCTAGCAACTGTGAATTTTGAGTTTCAGGAGACTAGCTTGTAGAAGAGTTGGTCTCAGGCAAGGCTTAATGTTGGTACACAGACAGGCATACAGGCTCTACTAGAAACCCTGCAAAGCTTTGAGCTACTTTGTATCTTGTTACCACAAAGCTGTGGGGCAGCATCAGAACAACCATTTGCCATCTGCCTGCCAAAAAACTTCTCCTGCACACTGGACAAGCCACAGTGCAACTGACATCCTTGGGAAGATTAAGGTATCCCATGTTCAATCTGAGGACCACACACAGACTCCTGTTTGCACAGAAACAAGTTGTCTACTATGTTAAAAGCCAGAGTCAGTGGGAACACATCAGGTACACACCCAAGACTCTTTCCTAGTCCCAAACAGCTTCCATTGTCAGTTTATAGCCTTGTTCCTCATTCAACACTAAGTAACAGTAACACTGCTACTACAGCCCACTAATAGCCGAAATTGAGACACTGCAGATTCCAAAGCAGAAGTCAAAGAACAGTTGTGTATTATCTAGAAAGGCAGCAGAACTGTGCAGAGCCCTCCAGATGTGGCCTCATCGGTGCTGTGTAGAAGGGAAGAGTCACTTCCTTCCACTTCATGGTGATGCTTTTCCTAATGCAGCCCAGGAGGCTGTTTGGCCTTCTTTGCCATGAGAGCACACTGCTGGCTCATGTTCAACTGGTCTCCCAGGAACCCCAGATCCTTCTCTGCAAAGCTGCTTTCCATCCTCTTGATCCCAGAAGAGGTTATTCCAACCCAGGTGCACAACTTGGCATTTTGCCTTCGCTGGACTTCACAAAGTTCCTGTCAGCTCTTTTCTCCAACCTGTTAACATTCCTCTGGCATAATCCTGTGGCATACCAGCCACTCCTCTCAGTTTTGTATCATCTACAAACTTGCTGACCGTAACTTTGTCCCCTCACACAGATCATGGATGAAGATATTAAACAATACACAACACAGCATCTAGCCCTGGGGTACACCACTAGTCAATG
>NW_010256981.1:0-1632 GCF_000690775.1 Eurypyga helias | reverse complement strand
ACTTCACGCTACTGACCACAACCCTTTGAGCCCAGCAGTTCAGCCAGACGCGGTCCATGTCACTGTCCATTTACCTAATCCATACTTCAAGAGCTTTATGAGCATGTTATGCGAGACTTTCAGAAGTCTGCCATAAAGTCATAATAAATGACACTCACTGCTCTCCCTTCATCCACCACAGTCATCTCATCATAGAAAGCTATCAGGCTGATCAAGCATGTCTTCTCATCATAAATCGATGCTGACTACTCCCAATCACCTTCTTGTCCTTCTTATGTTTGGAAATTGTTTCCAGAAGGATTTCAGCCATCAGCTTCACAGGCTGTCTGGCCTGTAGTTCCCCAGATCATCCTTCTTGAAGGCAGGAATGATGCTCGCTTTCCTCCAGTCCTCAGGAACCTCCCCTGGTCACCATGACCTTTCAAATATAATTATGTGTCTAAATCTCCTACAGACAGTATGAAAGTAGAATTTTAATGTAGGTGATGGACAAATGCTATAATAAAGTAGATCAGTACAAACTCCACTCTCCAGCGAGCAAATACACAAGCTAATTCTGAAACCCAAGTCAGCTTTTATTAGCATTTGATCAGATATATTCTTGCATTTTAAGAGTCCACACCAGAATAAAAGGGAAAGCCCTACTGCAGCCATCCTGAGAGCGCTTCATAATCACAGACCCATAATGGTAATAGTAAAATTTCATTTTACTATGGCCATGAGGAGTGAGTTCTGGTTCTCTGTCACTAGGAACAGCCCGTGCCTTAATTCAGCAAAAAGCAGTATCCAACACAACCCAGCCAGTAGCTGAAAATACAGGTAATGAAGCCTAGAGTAAAGCTCATGAGAGCAGGAGACAGTGATGTCAGGGAAGGGTGATCAACTGTGCAACAGTCTATCAGAAGATGAATGGGGAAAAAAAAAAGGATGACAAAAAGATTCAAAGTCTATCCATCCTCTGAGCACATTAAAAAAAAAAACGAACTTTCTCTCACATGGATAAAGGAGATAATGTACTCTGCTTTATGCACACATGCAGGTAAACAAACTTATCACCTAAAAACTACGGGTTTTAAACAGAAATTTCTCTTCAGATTATGTCTGTAGGAAATACCATTGTCATTCACGTTGTATTTACCCTTTTGAGGTGTACCTGGTTTGTTAACTACACAAAAGTGTTGCTGATTGTAATCTGACAAGCTAGAGGAACAATGGATAAGAAAAACAAAGACATATTTTGAGTAGTTCCTAGAATAGAAATGCAAAAAATCTTAGGGAGCAATCACCTTTACATGTACTTAGCACAGTAGTATTTAGAATAAGTAGGGGGCAGATATTCTAAAATTCACTATACATTTCAATAGACCATAGTATCAGGGCTGACTACAAGTATATAAATGGATCAGAGTTGCGAAAATTAGATTTCTCCAATAAATTAAATTAATTTTGCTCAGCAAAACTTTAATTATTATTTCAACTGGAATAGCAGCAGGTGCAAAGGCTACAGCTAATGTTTCATGGAATTTGTTAAGTTTAACAAATTTTATTTTTCAAATTAATACTGCATTAAATGTATTTTTCATTGTATAATATACTACTACTTATCCAGGTCCTGCACCTGAGTCAGGGCAA
>NW_010256980.1:76766-77096 GCF_000690775.1 Eurypyga helias | reverse complement strand
TCCCTGAAACGCGCGCGTTTTCAGTCTGCGGGGCGTGCACAGCACTGCGGGGTAATAACATATCTTGTAACTGCACTTTTGTGGTGCTTTAACTCAAACCAGCAAAACTTACTACCTTCTAGTTGCTCTGAGTCCGTATCTTCTAGTTGTTCTGAGTCCGTATGATTTCTTGGCAAGATTTATGAATAGAAGAATACATTAACTTTATCTGTGAAAATTACGGTTAAAGTGTAGCTTGGCAGTCATAGAATCAAGGAATGGTTTGGGTTGGAAAGGACCTTAAAGATCATCTAGTTCCAACCCCCCTGCCATGGGCAGGGACCCCCTTCA
>NW_010256980.1:60014-76511 GCF_000690775.1 Eurypyga helias | reverse complement strand
CTCCAGGCTGAACAAGCCCAACTCTCTCAGTCTGTCCCCATAGCAGAGGTGCTCCAGCCCTCTGAGCATCTTCGTGGCCTCCTCTGGACTCACTCCAACAGGTTGATATCTTCTTATGTTGGGGGCTCCAGAACTGGATGCAGTGCTCCAGGTGGGGTCTCAACAGGGTGGATTACAGGGGTAGAATCACCTCCCTTGACCTGCTGGCCATGCTTCTTTTGATGCAGCCCAGGACATGGCTTTCTGGACTGCAAGTGCACATTGCTGGCTCATATTCAGTTTTTCATCCACCAATGCCCCCAAGTCCTTCTTTACAGAGCTGCTCTCAGTCCACTCATCGCCCAGCCTGTATTCATGTCTGGGATTGCCCAAAAAGGACCTCATACCTGGTCTTGTTGAACTTACTGAGGTTTGCATGGGCTCACCTCTCCAACTTGTTGAGGTCCCTCTGGGTGGCACCCCTCTAGAGTATCAACAACACCACACAGCTTGGTGTCATCTGCAAACTTGCTGTGGGTGCACTCAGTGCCACTGTCCACGTCCCAGACAAAGATGTTAAATAAAACTGGTCCCAGTACGGACCCCTGAAGGACACCACTTGTCACTGGTCTCCACCTGGACGTTAAGATGTTGACCACAATTCTTTGACTGCGACCATCCAGCCAATTCCTTATCCACGAAGTGGTCCATCCATCAAATCCATTTTAGAGACAAGGATGTTGTGCGGGATAGTATCAAATACTTTGCATAAGTCCAGGTAGATGACATCAGTTGCTCTTCCCTTATCCATCAATGCTGTAACCCCGTTGTAGAAGGCATTTGTCAGGCATGTTTGCCCTTAGTGAAGCCATGTTGACTGTCACCAGTCACCTCTTTGTTTTCTGTGTGTCTTAGCATAATTTCCAGGATGACCTGCTCCATGATTTTGCTGGGCACAGAGGTGGGACAGACTGGCCTGTAGTTCCCTGGGTCTCCCTTCTTGCCCTTTTAAAAACAGGGGTTATGTTTCCCCTTTTCCAGTCAGTGAGAACTTCAACAGACTGCCGCAATTTTTCAGATATGATGGATAGTGGCTTAGCTCAAACCCTGGAAGTCCAAGAGAAGGAGATGCAGTTGTAGAGGATGTGGGTACATACCTGGTTTCATGCAGGGCTGGCATGCCTTGCAGAGCCCTGGGAATCTTGTCTCTACATCTTTCTGTGGCTGATTCCCTCCCTAGGAGCGCGTGGCAAAGTAATACAGTGCTGTGGGATCTGGCTGTTCCTTCTCTCGCTTCCCTGGTTGGATTCCCTCTTATTTGCCTCTCCCTCAAGGCTTGCTCCCTCCTCTCCCTGAGATGGGGTGTTGAGATACCATGCGATGACGCAGCATGATGAGATAATTTTCCCCCTCTTCTCAACACCCAGCTTCTTGTTTGTATGCTTTAATTAATTTATCTTCTTGCCTACAGCTTTAAATTTGCATTTAGTGTAGCAATGTTTTGAGGACACAGCACTAAAATTTTATTTGCTCTTAATCTTGAAAAGCAATCGTTTTATTATCTCCCTGATAGATTCATAGCATTAATTTTGCTGCAAGCTTTGAACGTGGACCAAACATAACTCAGCCAGTGGTGAACCTGTGAAGGGAGTGGTTTGATGAGCTTCCTTGGGGGAGTCCATCACATTCATTTTACAGCCAGTTTAACTGTAATAAGGCTGCCCTGCCCACAATACTGTATGTATTCCTACCAAGCAGGGAGTTAATTGTACCTGGATCAAGCAGCGCACTATAAACACATGTCATGCAGAACAATTAGTCCTGTGACTCATTGCTGGGAGCTCAGACTATGTTATATATGGGGCAGCATTTAAGCATTTGTATGTGCTACCCGCATCAGCAGTCAGAACAAATCCTGATAGTGTTCAGCATCCCACAGATCCAAAGAGAAACCAAGTGCCACATCCCCTAACAGGGCAGAGAGCGTGGAAGGCCATGGCTAACACTAGCTTAGAGGGCTTTTAGTGGTTTGCATTGCATCCACCTGCATAGCTATTTCTTAATGAGCCAGTTCTTGAGTTTTGGACAGAAGCTGAAAGGTCCTGCTACCTTGGTCCACGGTCAGAAACGTTACTAAATACTCTGATTGTCCTTTAGTAGATGGTGGAGGCCAGGAGAAAGGTACATTTTTTCCTTTGCTGTGACCAGGTTGAAAAATCATCAGGCCATTCTGTAGCCTTACGTTACCTTTAGCAGCTGCTCTGCCATTTCTTGCAGTAACTATTGCTGAAACAAGTTCGTAGGGCAGCAAGCTGCAGGTGTCCGACTGACTTTCAAGTAGGGTGAATTTTGGAGTGAGGACAGGAGGATCAGGCTTGAAAGGATGCACTTGTACCTGACTTTCAATTAAACCCTAGTTTCATAAAGGTGCAGTTAAAGAGACACGCTGATGCTGTGTGGGATAGCAGGTATCTCACTGTTCCCCAGCAAGCATGCAGTCACACTTGAAGGCATTTCAAAATGACACAGAACAAATTCTTCCAGTGTGAACCACGAGCCACAAACATTCTCAAACATAGTCGTGACCAAATGAGTCTGAAACAAATAGTTTCCTAACAGTAAAAGCAGAAGGGGAGCTGGATGAAAGACCTGAAGATTAAATCCTGGCAGCATAGAAATCAGAAGCAAAATTCCTGGTGAAATGGGGTTAGGGTTTCAGCCTAGAGCCAAGTGATCAAGATCTTACAGCTCTTCTCAAAGTAAAAAAAGAGTCAGTTGGTCATCGTTTGGTATTCAAAGGGAAAATATGTAGCAGGTGAAATCATTTAAGCTGACAGTGGCTAAGTGGTGAGTGAGTTTGCTCTGAAAGGAAAAAATTGTATCTGGAGGTGCTATGTTTGTAGAGTCTCATTGCTTTCTAGATCAAATGCACTTGCTTTGCAGATGGCAGAATGGCACTTTTTTTTTTTTAACAGCCAGCCTGCAAATTTAATCTAGAACCTTTCCTTTGCATGTACCACAAGCATTAAGCAAGATTTTCTGCTGACCTGCCCTGCAGTGCTGATGAGGTTCTTGGTCCCTCCCCAGTCCCGTGGCTTCTGAGGGCACCACCTCAGGGATTCAAGGTGCCTTTACCTGTGCAGAAGCAGCTGATTTCAGCAAACGATTTAATTGCCGAGGCTCAGAAGGAATATAACCCACCACTCTGCTGGGTCATAAATAAAAGGAATAAATTTTTTGTCTTGAAGGTAAAGAGGAGAGAATGTGGGGAGAGCTGCTGGGTAGATTGGTGTTGGGTTTAATAGGAGTCTCCAGGACCCAGCCAATGTAAGAAACCAGGGGGAATTTCTTCCTAGCACCCTCCCTGGGGTAGTTTGGTAGAGACACTCCTATTGCTGTCTGGTGAGGCATTAAGAAAATTAGCTGGGATAGATTCTTTTTTTCTAGCAGCACTTTTTCTTTGTTTCAAATATCCTAATTATTTGCCAAATCCTCAAACCCAATAGCTGCTTTGGCAGGACTGGTTCTCAACCAGTTTGGACTGAAAGTTTGCAAGACTGACTTGATTTCTGGAAAAGCCAGATGGTGGATCTGCATGGAGACTTTGATGTAGGGAGTTGTGTGTTCCAGAAATGGATCACGTGAACTGAGGAGCAGAACTCCAAGTGAGCTCTTCTTGAGTTGTTTCCACCTTCTTCAGAATGTGAAAAGATTATGAAATGCCAAATGGTACTGACAGTGGCAAGGACAGCCCAAGACAATGCAGGTTTATGCTAGCCTTGCATTTGGCCTTAGGAATGGCCTAGAATTAGGCAGCAATATCAAAGAAAAAAAACCCCTCAAAACCAGATATTGCACCAGAAAATGTTTAGCGCATCCTGGTCACAGCCATCATTCAGCCCTCCCATGATCAGCAGACAGCTCCTATTCGGGCTGGCAAACTCTTGTCCTTTGGTAAGTTTAGAAGCACTAATTCTCTCTCTCTCTCTGTGTTCTTTCTAGGGCATAAATGCTTTCGCCACTCACTGGGGAAGGGTCCGAGTCTCTCCTTCTCTGGTGGCAAGTACTAATACCTTTGCTCTGTGACAAAGAGTCAGGGGGGTTGTGAGCCTGTGATGATCTTGGGGGCAAGATTTTCAAATTGTTTTAAAATATATTTAAAAAAAAAATAGTTCTTAGGGATTTTTGCTGAGGCAAACTTCTGTGTGCCACTCGTCCCGCTTTAAATTGCTCCTTATACCAGACTTTTACCCTGACAGTGTGCAAAGTTTGCTCTGAATCTTTACAGAGAGAAAATTTCATTCATAGCTCCTGGTGGTGTTCCAAAGTAATTCTGAAGAATTATTGTAAGCAATGAGCTTTTTGAGGGAGCACTTTAAAGACACAATTGAACAGGAATGGTACCATGCAGGTGCTGGCCTCTTAACAGCAAAGCTTCTGATGCATTTGAAGTGGGACTTATTCATATGATAGTGTGACTGTATTCTAAACTGCACCACCTCTTATCTATCTGTCCATGCTGGAGTTGTATTCAGTGTTCAACACTGGTTTAACAGAATAACCTTGAAAATTTTCACCAGACTGCTGTGAAGATTCCTGATGTTCCACTCAAGTGCCACTAGTGGGACGCCCCTACAATCCTCACAGGCTAAGGAGCCTGTGAGGAAGTGCCCCCACCAGAAAAGGAGGTTTGTTTTCTTTTTGTCTCAGGTGAATTCAAGTGGAGGGTGGATGGGAAGACCAAGATGAATCAGTGAAAGGTCTACAAAGGCTTCTGGTTGTTTGAACAAAAAAACAGCAGTCCTGGGATTCTCATCCCTCTTGTATTCTGAACTGAAATCAAGACTGTAATCTCTCTCCCCAGGTGGACTTGGCTACAGCCAGGGGACGGCGATCCACCTGGCAAAGCAAATACTGTCAAGGGCTAGTGTCTTCCAGAACTTTAAAAACAGTGATTTTCCCAGGTGAGTTGGATGACCGGCATGCTGCTTTGCGAACCTGGAGGTTTGCTCTGACAATATAAATCCCGTTCAAGACTTCAGCTGAAATCAAATGGTGTTAGAGGGGAAAAAATGAAAATCCTTGGGTGAGTCTTTGAAAGACATTTAGAGTCCAGATATATCAAGAGGTGTCCAGCCACCTTTGGGATTTCACTACCTCTGAGCTGCTGATAAATCCAGCCCTGCATGACTATGGATACCTTTTTTCCGTGCAAGGGCAGCGAATATCTGCAATGTAGGTCTCCCACTCATGTAGCAGATGGAGCCAGCTGGCACAGTGGCAGATGTCCCCTTCCCTCCACATCCCATGTTGGTTCCACGTGGAGAAACAAGCCAGCCAAATGGAGCAAGGCTGGGAGGATAGTTGCATCCCTCCTGGCCCCGAGCAGGTAAGGATTGGTGTGAGGATGTAACACAAATCCTCCTCTGTGTGAGGAAGCCATGGCTGGGATGTGAGAGGTTTTACAGACACATGCTTTGCCCTTCTCTAATTGCTTTGTGCAGAAACATGTATTAGCAGCAACCCTGACTACACATCCGTATTTTGTTTGTGCTGTGTATAGCTTCATCGGAAGGCTAACCGACAGAGATTCTTGTTACATTGTGTTGCTGGTGGTCTCCCAAATTCTCAAGAGTTATAAATCAGGCAATTGTTTGATTCTGACACCGGAAAATGTTTTGGTAAATGCAGGAGGCTCAAGACTAGCTAAAAATGTCTGGGGCTCCCATTGTGTGCAGAATATAATGTGTGCAGAGGAAATCTGCAGCATTCCTACGGTAAACCACAACAAGAAGTTCCTTACAGCCCCAATCAGTTACAATTCACATATAAATTATAATAACTTAAATGTTATTTAAATGATAAACAGCTTTTGCATTCCAGACATTGCTGCGATTCCAGAAGGTGGCTGTATAATACCAACTGAATGAAACATTGCATATTGCAGGATAAGTATGAGGCTTTATTTGTGTGTGCATGTGTATCTGGTTTTGTCACATCTAGCATATTCTTTGGCTATAAACCTTGGACTTCCAATGTGCTGTGTGTATCTTGGAGCCCAGGGCTTCATCCATTATCCAGCAGCAAGCTGTCTGAAGGTCGCTCACGCCAACATGCCAGTAAGCTGAAGACAGAACCACAGAGGCGGCAGAAGTATCGTTGCTTCTGGGCCATCACCAGCCCTTCTTAGCCTGTGCAGTTTTGCCTGGACCCTGCTCAGCAGCAGATGGTATAACCACGCCTTTAATCTCAGTTTCCTACAGAAATGGCTAGGTCACGCTTGCTTAAAACAAGTGTGGCTTGAGCATAGGAAGAAGAGTGGCAGGTCTGGGGCAGATCATCCCTTGCCCACAAGAGAGCTCACCCAACAGACCTGGGCTTTCACTATGGGAAGAGTAATGTTTTTCATGCCAATTCATCAGTGTCCTAGCATAACAGACCTCTAGAGGCTGGTGGCATTTGCTGGCTTTTGATGCCTTCACTTGAAGAAGGTCAGAGGCTGCTCTCTGGGTACCCCAGCAGCCCTTCTCCACCATGTGGGAGCTCATTGAAACTTGAAGGGTTTCTGTTTGTCCAGGAGAGATTTTGGGGCAGAGGTGGGCCACAGCCATGGCAGTACCTGGGAGATGACTCCAGAGGTGGTCCTCTGGCTGAGCTGAAATACATCCTAAGCAAGGTGCCACTCAGTGTGAGCAGGCATGAGAGGCTCCTGCTCCGCAAAGTCTCTGCTGGAGCCAGTGAGACTGGATGGGTACAAAGAACTGAGCTTTTTCTTCCTATTTGGTCATGTTATTCTTGGTGTAACTCTCCTGAATCCAGGCCACAGGATTTTTCCAAAACTCTTACAATTGACACAGTCTCTGCCCCATCTGCATATTTTGCTGTCAGATTCCAGTATTCAGAAATGTTCTCTTTTGGTTTAAATTTTCCAGAATATTAGAGAGGAGAAACTGCCCTGTGGTTAAACAATAGGTCTGGTGTCCAGAGGATGATGGAGTCTGACTCCAACCTCTTTCACAGACTTCGTCTGTGATTTCAAGCAAGTCATTAAAGCCTCTGTCTGTTAGGGTCCCATCTGCAAGACAAGGAGGACCTAATTCTTTCCCCTGATCTGAGTCTCAACCTCGATTTGTGTTTGCAGGACACCAAATGGGGCCTCGATATTAGTTAGAGCTTTGGGGCTTTTCCATTAAAAAGTTAATAATAACCAGCCATATTTCAGATAAAATATGATTTGCAGTTTAATATGCTAAGTAACAAAGACTTTACCAAAGAATGAACAATAGTCTTTTCCATTTCACAAAATAATTTGCTGGGCAGAATAAGTGCACCAGCATTTTTATAAAAACAAATTATAAATAATTGCTTTTTGCAATTTAATACACACATAGAAAGAGCCAAAAGAGTTCAGCAGCCACCAGGAATCTGATTTCATTGCCGATTTGGACTGTCTCTGTAGTTTTTATGAAAATCCCTGAAGACTGTGCTATTTTGTAAACTAAACATGGCTTTTTTTTGCTGGCCACGTGGAGTCTTTTTCCATTCATTAGTGAGCTGCTTTTTTCATGAGCACAATTAGACAAAGGAATAAATCAGTCAACAAACATGGGACATAATTTTGGCAGTACCAGGATGTCTATGTTCATATTTGCTAAACGGTATAAATCTTTCACCAGACTACAATTGAGACCGGTTCCCTCAGTGTTGGGGTTGGGAGAAGCGAGGGATTAGGCCAGATCCTGTGGATCTGATGGCTTGTACCGACTATGGCTGGTGTTGTGTGGTTTTGCTCATTCTGCTTGTTCCTTCTATTGGGAAATCACTTTGGGATATTTCTTCCCTATCCTTGCTTGTATTTCAGAGCATAAGAAATATCACCAGGACGATAGCTCCCTGTGAGGGTTGTGTCTCCATCAAGGACTTTTGGGTCTCTCCTTGCCTGAATACCTGCATGCCTCACTGGTTTTGATGCAGTGGCCTCACAATGGTCTTAAGAGGAGAGGAAAGTGTGCTCATAACTATTCCTCTTGCACCTCACATCCTTCCTGGCACGCCCAGCATACAGCCCATAGACATGCAGTTTCTCTTTGCAAGGAGAAATTAAAGCTTTGCTGGACCCAAGAGGTAGCGATTCCCTCACTGGCATTCCCAGCCAGCTCTCCTGCCTGCCATAGGTATGGGTGCATATCCCCAAGGGTGAGGATTTGTGAGCTATCTGCACTGAAGCAGGATTTGGTTCATCTTACTGGTTTTTTTTTGTGTAGCTGGAGAGACCTGCCAGCTTGCATTCACAGAGGATTTGAGACCTGAGAGATGCCCTTCATCGCTGAGCAGCATGTCTGCATTTCTGTCCCTCTTCAAGGCTCTTTTGAGGCTGTGAAGCTTGTTTTGACCCTCTGCAGAGAGGTGAATCCCACCCAGAGTACCTGGTGTCGCTACAGATCATATTAAGCTTCCTCTGTGGAAAAAATACAAGTTGAGGGAAGGATTCAGGATTTATTTCCCCGCAATTTATCCTTTTCCAGCCAACGTTTTCAGCTGCTAGTATTGCTGTGCATGGATTTCCTCTCCCTATGTATATGCATTTTGAGCTGGCCTTGCTTCCCATTTCCAGTAATTTAAGAAAAGATTTCTGCCCAAGTAATATAAATAGCGAGTCTTTCTAATTTTTTTTTAAATTTTATTTTATTTTTTTTGGTAAGGGTGTTCTCAGGTTTCCCACTCTGTCTTTTTCCAGAGATCACCAGATAAATAGGTCTCAAGAAAGATATACTAGGGAAAGCAACTAGAAATACTCCAAAAATGTTGAGAGTGTCAAGACCTAATGCATAACTAATGGCCTAGTCTGCAGTTTCATCACTATGCCATCTGTCATTAATAGCACACTGTCACTGAGCTGGCCCCTAGCTGGATGACTCCAAACACAGTCTTCAGCATAGCTGGGACCAGAGTTAGTCTCCATCATAGATACTCCTGCAGACATTTTCAGACAGACTTCTCACAGTCATGCTGGCTGTTTTTCCATCGGTGCTCATATTGCCACATTTAGCCTCTAGATTGACTGATTCACGGGGTGAGATTTTAAAAATCAGGTGCTGAAAGTCAGGAAAGTCCAAATCCCTGAGCAGAAGACCTTGCAGGAGGACATCAAGATGATTTGGGGCTGCCAACATCTTGGCCAAATTTGGAGAATACAGCTCATTTCTATGTCCTTGGGGCCAGGGCAGCATGGGCACAGCTTGGCTAAGGGCTTGTAAAGGTGGCTTAAAATTGTCACCCTCTTCCCTTTGTCCTGTCTGTGCCGAAGTGCAGGGATGGGGAGATAAGTGATCCTGACCAAAGGGACTATTACTAGAAGAGGATTGCTGAGCTGGGCCCAGGGAATTTTGCTACTTGAAGCCTGATCTGGGATGCCAAGGAGCAGACTTGGGCAATTCACCCATCAAGAGGCACCCAGTGATGCACAGGAACCAAGTCCAGGGTTTGTAGCTCATTCTCCATAGTCACCTCCATGCCAGGCACCAAGTGCCTTCTCAGAACTGTGTCTTTTGCCTCAGTGGCTGAAAATTAAGCTCTGGTTTGTTTTTTTTCTTTTTTTTTACTCCATTTTCCTTGTCAATGCCAGTAAAAAGAAGCTGAGTGAGAGCATGTGGTTGGTTAGAGGTCTGCACAGCATGCCCCAGGCAGGATGAGGTTCGTATCTGGTGGAGAGCGGCTGCATCTGCAAGTTATTGCTTCCCTTGGTCGTCTTGCTGGGTCTGTTTTCAGTTGCTGCTGAGACAAACTCACCAGTCAAAATACTGATGCTTTTCTAGTCCAAGTCAACAAGTTTCCCGTAAGCAGTGTTTTACATTGTATTTGCATGAGATTCTTTTTTGGTTGTCTCAAAACCTCCATAAACAGAGTTCTGTCATTAATTTTACTCTTCTATTCAATGCTGGTAATTTGTACATTGTGCCTGTCCAGCGCAAACTGGGGAGTGATGATGTTGGTGCTCTGCTGCAGGACATTCAAAGTGCAGGCAAATCCATTGTTTCATGCCGAGATGAACCTAATGTTGAATGTTGATCCTTTGCTAAATTGGGTTACATGCTGGGTAATTTTCTGTTTTCGGTAACAAATATGACTTTTAGGGTGTTGTGAGTTGGGTCTGTTTGAGTGCTGGTTATCACTGTAGGAAAGTTACTCTCTAAAGGTGCTTTTTACTCATGCTCTGGCTGAGTTTGTGAAAGGTGGTTTCTGTGCAGCCTCCCGCCCCTAGTGAAACATTAAACATTTGGTCTTCCCTCTCCTTCACCAGGATGAATAGTCTGGCAGCCTTCACCAAATCCCAGGGCTCTGCAGTGATGTGTTGAATTAAAAGGTGTGCCTGGAGATCTTACAGTTCCCTCTCCCTGGACTTGGTTGGCAACCTGGAACTCCTGACAACCACTCTGGATCCAAGCCAGCAAACGTCTGTGTGTGTCCCTGTATTGATGTGTCTGTGTCAGCCTTCACAGTGAGTCAAGCCTCCGTTTCTGAATGAAGGTGTTACTAAATTAGAGGAACTGGCTGACCACTGCCTGAGCATTTACCGTGTCAAGTCAATGACAGAGCCTCAGCATGGAGGGTCTGCATGAAACATGAGAGCTGGATTGACCAAAACCTCAAGATTTTCAACAAGTTGAAGGTGGCAACAACTTGCCCCAAGCCTGGGGCAGAATATCCCACCTGCATCAATGCCAGCTGGGGACCAACTGGATGTGTAGCAACCCTAGTGTGATGATCGTGGGTGATCATGATGCTGTGTGAGCCAACAGTGCTCAGTCATCAGGAATAAGGCAAAAACTGTGTAACAGGCAAACTATGAGAAGGAGCATGGCCAGGACATCCAGGGAAGTTGTTTCCATCACTCTTTGCTTTGTGATGGTGAGGCTGACCCAGTGTTGGGCCTCCCAGTTCAAGAGGGTTGTGGACAAACTGGATTGGGCCCATGGAAGGGCTACCAAGAAGGAGTCTAGAATACAACATCTTTGAAATAAGTGGAGGGAATTGGGTTTGTTCAGCCTGGTAAAGAGAAGGCTGGAGTCATCTAACAGCAGTCTGTAACTGCTTGAAGGGCAGCTCCAGAGATGATGCAGCCAGACTCATCTTGGTAGTGGCAGCTGATAGCATGAGCGACAACAGCTACAAGCCACAGCTTGAGAAATTCAGAGTGGACATGAGGAAAAATTTTTTTCCCAGATACTCAGGGAGGGGCAAAATTTCTTTTCTTGAAGATTTTGAAAGCTTATCTAGAAAAAGCCACAGCTGAGCTGATGTGTTCAAGCAGGAGGGTGGGTGAGATCTCCTGATCTCCTTTCCTACTGAAAGTCCTGTGGTTCTACAAAATCAGGTTATTGGGATCTCTGCTTTCTTTTTCTCTTTAAAATAAAGAGAATGCTGAACCAGACTTCCGGGCTTTAACAAGCAAGAAAACAAACAACCAACCCCCCAAAGCAAGCAGACAAACCAGCAAAATCCTAAGTAAACATGCAAACAAACAAACAAAACCCCCCAAGGAATAATGAGACTGGTTTAGTTAATTCCCCAGATTACAGTCAGCCTCATAATTTGTGTGGCTTTAATACTTTCTTTAAAAAAGCTTTTTGGTGTTGGATGGTGATTTGTAGTCTGAGTGGAGTCACATGTGAACATTTGCTAGCTCAGTCTCTCTATAAATTTGCAGCACCTGGTGAAGGAAGGAAAATGGCTCAGCTGAAGGTGTTGATGGGACAACTCTAACTGCATCTAAGACCTATGCTTGTTCCAGGATCTGTATAAATCTGCAAGAAGCATGAGGACTTGGAAATAGCTCTTCTGTTTCACTTGCAATCTCCAACAACAAGATCAAAGTGACTTTAATGAAGAATTGAAGCAGTTACCTCTTCCAAGCCACTAGAGGCAATAAAAGTGAAAGTGAAACAGTTAAAGAGCTTGTCATGTGCTCTTGTCCGGGGTAATGTCCACTTTCACCCTGCTGGGACTCCCAAGTTGGTTTTTGTTGTAATGCTACTTGAAGCAATGAACCCACCTGGGATAAGGCTGAAGAATGAGTTCTGTGATTTGACGCATGGTTACCTTTGATCCTGCCTGGCAAGTAAGCAGAGGGGAGGAAAAAAAACCAAAGAAGAACTAAATCCCTGGTATGCTGACTCACCACCTTTCACACTGTAAGCTTTGAACTGTACACACAGCTTCTGCTCCTTACCTATGCTCCATGTTCCCAGCTCGAAAGCACCTTCGTGTCATTTTTCAGCCTGACAGCTTGCAATAAGTCATTCCATCAGTGCTATGAACCCAAAAGCCACCTCTGGAGGTGAGGAAGAGAGCTTGGGAATGAAGAGCAAGAGCCTGGGGAAGAGTGGCTGCTTGGGAGAGGTCGAGAGGGGACAAGCAATCCTTGCTGCCTACCTGATTGCAACCCTAGAGCTGACCTTCCTCTTCATGCAGATGGGAGTCATGCCGGTGAGTATTGTTTGTCCTGCTTCACAGCGTATCTTGCCTTCAATGCCAGGTTATATAGTTTTCCAGCAAAGTCAGAATAGAGTTTCTAGCAGGAGATGGGAAAATGTATTCCTGCCTATCAGGCAAGCTGTGACTGTGTTCAGGGGATGCCCAGGCAGTAAAAGCTCGTTTATTATTTGTACTGCAGTAGCACCTACAGCCCTTTCCTGGCCTGATGTCCCTGGAGGAAGCTGCTGTAGTTTGTGTCTTCTTGCTTGCAGTAGCATAGTGACCCAAGAAGCAGGCAGCAGAAATCAGAGGTTTCAGAACAAAGGTGGGGCTTTCTGAGGGCATAATAAACCAGCTGTGAGCAGGAATAATTACTTCTCACTTACTGGACCCTTCTGTCTGGTTTCATAGAATCGTTTAGGTTGGAAAAAATCCTTAAGATTGAGCTCAGCTGTGAACTTAACACTGCCAAGTCCACCACTAAACAGTGTCCCTAAGTGCCACATCTACATGTCTTTAAAATACCTCCAGGTATACTGACTGAACCACCTCCTTGGGCAGCCCCTTCTTATGTTTGACAACCCCTTCAGAGAATAAATCTTTCCTAATATCCAATCTAGATCTCCCCTGCTGCAACCTCCAGAGGCAAACTGCTTGCTCCTCCTGAGACTAAAGCCCTGAGCATATAGGCTAAGAGTTTATTTATGGGACATTGGTGTAGTCGATCACCAATCACACACAGGGAGTTTGGGGGCATGGGTGCAGAGCACGTGCCAGGGACATGGGCAAGATTGGGCACTTCCACACCTTCTGAGATCTGAACTTGGCTGGGAGTTTTAAACAGTTAGCAGTTGGCAAAAAGCAAAAACATTAATCAGAAATAAGTGTCTCTTGAGCATCCAGTTTTCAAATAAACAACCCTAAAGGATTGTGGTTCTTCAGGGTGTGCATTTCTAGTTTTTTGCAAGTTTAGGTTGTGGGTGTACCATCCAGATTATAAGCAAAAGTAATATTTTGCCTATCTTGCGCTTGCATTATTTCTGACTTGCTCAATTAAACAACAGTTCTAAGACCTTACCACAATCATCTCCTGGATGGTGCTCAGGCTGCCCCACATGCAGGGTCTGGAGGCAGGAAAGCTACTTAAAACCTACCCCATCCCCCACAGCAGTAGCTGAATATGTTCAGCTGTGTTGGACTGCAAAGGTAAAGTGTGGTTCAGATTTGTCACCTGGTGCAAAATTGATGGTTTTGATCACATCCCGCTGGTCTTCATTAGTGGATGGTGTGGGATGGAGGGGTTTGGTCTTTATTAAGTGGCCTGTGTCTGAACCAATGAAGTTTTCCTCTGTTTGTCAGGGGAACTGGAGGAAGTGTTTGTTTGGAGCTGTAGTGCTCTCCACACAGAGGTTAAGCTTTTTATTCAGGTGCATAGTATACCTCATTTCCCCTGACCTGTGGGGTTTCTTTTCTTTTAGTACTTGGCAAAGAGCCTAGGTTTGGATTCAGTGGGGTTTGGCTACCTCCAGACAACCTTTGGCATCCTCCAGCTTGTGGGAGGTCCGATTTTTGGAAGGTAAGTGAGAACAATTCTCATGACCTTTTACATAGCTGAAAAAGGCTAGGCATTTTTATACTTTAATAAAAAAAAACCATTTAGTTCTGGTTTGTGGTCCTGTTGAAATGTTTGAAGATTTCATAAATGGTCGAGGGGACAATAAATACTATAATTAGAAATACCGCAACATAGAAGAAGCCTTTATATTAACTTAGCCATGTTTTAATGACACACATTTAAAGTGTAACATTATACTGGGAACAGGCTTAAACCATCAGAGTCCTCGAAGCCTGGGTCCTAACATCCTAATGCTGCAAATGTTTTATAGCTATGTGTAACCTTAGAAATGTCTTGTGACTGGGCAACCTAAAAAAAAAAAGAGGATATTTACTGATGTTAAGTAGAGGTGTCAGTGAAAATAATTGAGGTTTGTGCTATTTCTACAGCTGAACCTCACTGTATGTACACTGGTGTTTACTATAAAGCTAAACTTGCATGTCTTTTTAAGAACCGATGCATCTATAAGCTCATCTATCAAAATAAGAAAAGAGTGGAAAAGACTCAGGTTTTCTGCCTCTCTACCCCATGGGACACACACTTCTGTTCCTAATGAAATGTCAACAATGCCAGAAAAACTTCAGTGGTGGGGTAATGTGTTCTCAAAAAAACACACAAAAATTTGAAAGAGCCGTATAATCCAGCAGTAGGAAACTGCAATGAGACTGAGAAAATCTAGCTTTTAGTCCTGCTACTGATCAATAAAGTAATAAATGGATATGGTGTGTGCCTCAGTTTCACTGCATGGTATTTACTATTCTGGTTGGTGTAGACTGTGAGCTCTACAGGTCCCTCTGGTACATGGTGTGTAGCACTTCAAGGATCTGATCTATAAAAGCCCTTGGATGCCACCATAATACACATTTTAAAATTAATAACAGCAATAGTAAATTCTCCAGTGTAGCTTGGAAGAAAATGCATTCCCAAGAATGGAGATGGTGCAAAAGGCCCAATTTGAATGCTTTTTTCGTTAATATACAAAACTAGAGTAATATTTTGGTTCTGGATCTGGTGCCATCTGAAATCTGGTTTTCCTCTGTGTGTGTCATTCATTGATGTCCAGAAGAGATGCTGAAGGGAAGGAAAACAACAAACCAAAGTCTACCTGAGTCTGGACACTGGTGTAGATGGGCCTGAGGGTGTATGTTGCCAGACTGAAGTGAAAATGTCAATGGAGGTTTGAGATAAAAAGAATTTTCCTAGATGTGAGTCTGCTTTGACCTCAGTGTGTGAAGGTGCATGATGAGAAAGTAGGATGGAAGGGGGTAAGAGAGAGGAAAAAAGGTGTAGCATCAGTCAGTTTCCCTTGTTGTTGCCTGATGCTGCTGAATAGCCATGAGAAGATGAAGCATGGAATTTATTGTTAAGGAACAAAACCAAAAAGGCCCTGGATTGTGTAGTTAATCATGGTCTGTAGGCTGCAAACAGATAATATAAACTTTCTTGGCTTTCATGTAAACAGAGCAGCTTTGATCTGTACCTCTTCCTCAAACCAAACTCCTTTAATTACTCATGCATAGCTTTGTAGTCCAGTCTTGGCATTTCTTGTTTTGGTTGTTTCTTTTCATGTAAGCACAACTAACTGCGGTGCAAGGTAACGCTCATATGCTAACTGAAATAGGCAACTTCCCTAAAAAGAAGGAAGGAGGAGTTAGAGTGAAAAAAATCTTAATCTAAGGCTGGTTTTATAGTTATCTTGGTCCCAGTTGCTCAGAACCGTTTTTGCGGTACTCTTGGGCTTTGTTCAATTTAGTTTTTTAAAGTATCCTGGAGTTGAATAAAACCTGAACCAAAACCTCATCTGGCTGTTTTGGGGTTTTTCCCTGAAATAGAAGTAAATTTGAGTCCCTATTGTGAAGTCCTTATTGAACCTAAGTAGAAAGCTATTTGTTTTCTTTAAGTGGTGCTGAACGAGAAATGCTGCTTTGAACATCCTCTGGAAAGATATTGGAATAACTTTCATTTTCATTGAACTAAAAAAATAGCCTGATTCCCCAGTCTGAACCAACTCTAAGAGTCTCAAAGTAGAATTTGAAGTGCTCTGAAGTGATAGTATTGAATGAGTTACTGAGCTGCCATGGCTGCCTCTGGCTGGTCTTTAGCAGCTCTGAGATAAATCACATTTATTCATTGAAATGTCAGTGGAAAGGACTTAATCAAGCCTGCGTTATCTTGTGATTATGAGGCACCTGGAGACAGGCTGAGTGGTGGCAGCTCTCTGCATGTTCCCCTGTTATACCAAAGTGTCAGTGTCCATGTTTCCAGGTAGGCAGCTGATGCTTCAGCACTTGTCCTTTCACTCATCCTTCAGGCAAAGCTTTCAGTTCTGGGGGTTTCTTTTGGGGTGTTTTGGGTGTGTGTGTGTTGTGGGTTTTTTTGCAAGGCAAAGTTTTGTATTGCCAGTAGTCAGCAATGAAGAGAGGTTACCC
>NW_010256980.1:58112-59983 GCF_000690775.1 Eurypyga helias | reverse complement strand
GAATATCTAGTCCTCTTTTGGGAACACAGCGCTTTTGAGCTGTGATCTTTTGATCACAGAGCTTTTGAGCTTTTGATCAGCGCTTCCCATGGTGGATGAGTGAGATGGCCATGCAGCTTCATCCATCTGGGTGCATCATGCTTGTAATGACATGTATGGTCCCACTTCTGACAACCTTGCACCATTTCTGTTCTAGGTTTGCAGATCAATTTGGCACCAGAGCTGCCTTAATTCTTTCGTGTGTGTCTGGAAGTGCCTTCTTCCTGCTCGTGTCCATCTCCACCAGCATTCCCCTCCTCTTCCTCTCCAGGCTGCCAGCAGTGTTCATGCATGGGCTGCCAGGTAAGGTTAGTCAGGGCTGAGTGGCTTTCCAAATCGCTTTTATTGCCTGATTCCTCTCTTCTTGCTCATGTTGCTGTAAGTCAACAAGATCCACAGTGTGAAGGAAGGCAGGAAGAACATTTGATGATTATCAGGGGTGGAATGGTAAGAGCATGAAGCAGCAGGTGTATTGATTATGGAAAGCAGGGCTCGTAGCTTGTAGTCACAGGTCCATTCTCCTGTATGACCTTGAGCAAATTGCTTGGACTTCACTGTTCAGATGAGGGTGATGAATACTTGCTGACAGCAGTCCTATCCCAAACTTTTCAGCTGCCTTCTTGTGACCAGTGTATTTTATAGGGATGCTTTTCCTCTTCTTCTGGTAAAATGAGCATATTGGTCAAAATGAAATGTAGTTACAAAAATACCTTCCATTACTCACCAAGCTGTTCTGCTTTAGTTGGTGTTTCCTAGTTTCCAGAAGCCCATATAAGTCATGCAAGTGGACTCCAGTTGACAGAGTTTTGTCTCTTCTTGCTGCTTGTAAAGTGGTTTATTTGAGCAGTTTGAGTGTTTTGTTTCTGGTGAGCTGAACTGATTCCACTCAGTGCTGTGCACAAGCATTTGCCCCAGGACTGTAAGGGCTGTTATGGGGCAGGTACTGTTTCTGTGGCCCAAAAATTTATACCCACTGCTCAGACCCTGTGATAAGTTTTTCTCAAGGTATTTGTTTCCCTGCAGGTGCTCAGAAGGTTATTACAGACATGACTACTCCTTCCCAACGTGCTGATGCTTTGGGGAAGCTGGGTCTTTGCTTTGGAATAGGCATCATCATCGGCTCTGCCCTGGGAGGTGTCCTCTCCACCAAATTTGGGTGAGTGGTCCACTTATTTGGTGTTGGCCTTGTTGCAACTCTTGAGGAAGCTGCTAAAGTGTGTTTGCACCCCCCTTCCCTCTGCACACACTTTTGATGTCATCTTACTGCTGGTGGCGGTAGAGGATAATACCAGAACTCAACATTTTGCTTTTACCTACTAGATGAGTGGGGTTTTAACAACTAGTATTTTTAATAAAATACAGTGACTGTATCCCTTCTGTGTGTTAACTGTCTGAAAGTAAAGGTGACCTCAGTTCTCAGCCTAATCTTTGGTTATATGTACATATTTAAGCATCAGCGTTCAAGTAGCATTGTTATCTAGGAAAAATTAGCGGGGTTTCACTTTCCAGCATGGGCATCGGTCACCAGATTATAGAAAAATGAGCAGTGGTAGGCAATCCCCCGTTTCAGTTAATTAGGGACACTGGAATGCCGTCTGGCTTTTGGCTGTTGGGGCTCGGTACTGTCGGGCAACAGGATGCTTCCAGACTCCCCAGCTTGCTGCTTGTTTTGAAAGTTTCCGTTTTGCGCCCGCAACATAAGGCTGAGGAAAAGCCAACGTTGCCCGTGGTTACGGGAAGATAAGGGACCTGCACCTGCAGAACCAGGTCGCTCCGAGTTTCCGGAGCCGGGGCTGTTTCGCTCGCAGCCGGCGGAGGGCGGCTTCGGCTCG
>NW_010256980.1:49654-58062 GCF_000690775.1 Eurypyga helias | reverse complement strand
CGAGGCAGGACTGGGGAGAGCAGCCCGTCTGCGGCAGCATTTGCTTCCCTCCGTGGGGATTTGTGCATCCCCCTGGAAGGATGGTAGGAATTCCCATTAACCAGGGACAAAATCCAGCGTGCTGGCAGAACCCTTCTGACCCCCCTGACATGCAGAGGGTTGATTTGATTTTATAAGCAGCAGCTCCAGGCTGAGAAGGCGGCTCTGGGTGTTTGGTAGCCACTTCCACGGCGGCCAAATCCCACCTTTGCTTTGACACCATGCTTAGCTCCTCTGCCAGGCTTCAGCGCGAAGATTAGAACAGCAATCCACTGATTTTTTTAGTGTTTTGGCTGATATTGGTGGTGAGTCAGAATTCAGCCCTGCGAGCAGATGAAGACAACTCCGTGCCACGGAACAGCTTCCAGGGCATCCCCAGCACCTCTGCCTGCGGCACTGATCTGGAGGGAGAGGAGTGGGTGTCGTGTTATGGCTGTACCCAAGGCTCCTTGGCCCTGTTACCGTATCCCATGGATTGGCGGTTAATCATCCCTCCCTGTTTCCCACATCTGTACAAGAAGGTTCCAGCTGTACTTGGAGCTATGTAATCACTTCCATTTTTTTCATAGGCGAATGACCCAATCTCCTCCTTTTGAAAATAAGCCTTTCTGCCATGTCATGGAAGAGCAGAGCTGGAGATTTCTGTCCACTCTGCATTCTTCCCTCTCCCTCACTACAAAGCTGGCCAGCATTTCCCGTCTGTTGTTGACAGTATTATTCATATGTTAGCAGTGGTTTGTGTACAAGAGAGGGGGTAGAAATCAGTCTCAGTTCCTCGGCTGATGTCATTTTGGTATTATTCCACTGTATTGTGTTTACTATTGATGTACTTGACCTAAAGAGCTGGTGTGTTGCTGTTTTCATTGCTGGAATAATATTTGTCAACACTTATTTATTAAGGGAGCCCCAGAGAAGTTGAATGGCTAGTTCCAGTTTTTTGAATGTCAGATCCTGACTTCCACTCCTAAGTTGTAGCCATGTCCTCCAGCCCCTCTTTTCCTCTCTCTAAAGTACTACAGTTTACCCCACATTTTCCAAAACTTTGAGTGAAGCTACAGAAAAGGAATTGTGACTCTTAGTCAGATCTGGACAGGTTTCATCTGTGGAATGTGGCTTTGCCTTTTGCAATTAAAGAAGCTGCTCTCCAGCTGGTGTCATCCTACTGAATGTAATTGCTGGAGACCTTGCTCTTAATATCTACCCTGTCATCTCTGTAAAAACAGTGCATATAGCTGTGAAGAACATGCTTTCTATGGGCAGGGTGATGGTGAGGCAAAATTACACCACCTAAGGATGAGGTATAAACCAATTTATTAACACAAGCAGTCATAATCTTAACCATTTGGAAAGTGTTTTCATGTTTGTATACTTTTTTTTAATTGGTGTTTTTTGGTCATTGATCAGTTGAATCAGGATTGTGGATATAAAATACCTACCTTGGAAATAACTTGTGTAGTTCAGCCAAGTTCTCTATGTTCTTGGAGAGTCTACAAGCTCAATGACAGCTCATCCACAAAAGTTGACTAATAAAAAGGAGCTCTGTTTGCTCCTTGCAAATGTTGCCCCTTCCCTGTACACATTGCAGAGCTGTGAGAGGAACCACAGGCTGCAGGCGAGTGTGTACTCCTGGAGAGAAGTGATTTGGTATTGTAGTAGATTTCTGTGGCAGTGTTGTAGGTGAAGGGTGAAAGAAAAAGGCTGGATTAGTCTTCAAAAATGGAAAGATGAGCCTAGGTAGCTAATTACAGAGATTTCATCCTTTCTTCTGGGGCTATGATTAATTGCATTTGGCTTCCTTCTTTCTTTCTAACAAGGACGTACAGAAGCTTTGCTGCATGACCCAAGGTTTGTTTGCTTTCTATGGACAAGGAGAGGTTTCTTCATTTTAGTGACTCAGCTGTAGGCTTAAATCTCTTGGAGCAATTATTCTTTTGAACTTGGGATTTTCCTGGCCAAACCCCTTTGGTTTCTTATTTAATATTATTACATCAAGCTGTGGGGATTTTTTTTTTTTCTTCCCCCCCCCGGATATGCTATTATCCTTCTTCCTCAAGGGGTAAAGAAGGAGCTCATTTGCCCAGAGTAGGGAATTGAATTTCTTTTCAATAACCCATTTGAACTATGTCCTCTGGCAGGGAATTTCTCATTTCTTTGCAGCAGAGTGGAAAAACTGTGGGTGTTGAAAAGGCTGAAGGTTGGGAGCTGGGAAGGCGGGTGGGAACATAGCAAAGGGTGAGAGGGTTGCACTCCTTTTCGGGACAAAGCAGGGCATTCTGCTGCTAGGAGCTGCTCCTGCTACTTTCCAGTAGAAACTGTGGTATTTCTCTGCCTGGAATGAAGTCGATTGGCCAAGCAGCATGGATGGGTGATGCTTGTACAGGCGTTGCTTTGTGCTCTGTATCAAGGCACTCTGGGGAGAGGGAGGTAGCATCTGCTTGCCAGTAGTTTATCCATGAGCTGCGGCGTGGTCTGTCACCATCAGTCAAGCTCTGTGGTGCCTTGGGAGAGATGGGGAGGGAATAGCAAATGGACTGTTTGTCAAGGAGCTGGTGGTTTGGGGAAGGTGCAGATGACCTCAGTTGTGGCCTTCAGTGGAAAACAACAGAACAGGATCCAGAGATTCTTTTTTCTCATTTACTCTCCATGACAACGATCTTAGTTTTGAAAGCCATAGTCCCAAATACTGTAAGGTCTATGTTGACTGGGTTTGTATAGAGGATCACGCGCATCATCCCTCCACAACTTCTTGGTTCAGAGTTCAGGTCTAGGGCAATTTTCTCCTCTCCAATTACCAGCACCAGAGCTTTCTAGTTCTGATGACTTGTTTAAACTAATTTTCAACCTGAGAAATGCCTCTGTGCACTTTGGGTGGAGTTCACCTAACCCTATAGATCTATGGTGAAGGCAGCTACACCTACGTTTGCTGTTCAGGCTGTGCAGTTGATGCGCAGGCACTTCTACAGTGCCGTTTCCCTCTTAATGAAGCAGGCCTGAAGCAACTCGAGGAACAGTCTGCTTTGCAAGCTTTCTGCTTGCTTAACACCTGAGTCCCAAAACCCTAGCTCTGGCCATCAACACATTATGCCTATGGTCATAGACCTGGAATTTGATGTTGGATCATGAACCTAACAGAAGTCACCTGGATGCAGGTCCTGAGCAATTTCCCCTGTGTTGCCTTCATACAACAGACAAGTCTTCACTAAGGTCATCTCCGGTCTTCCCTTCCTTCAAACCTCTACCCCACCTACCACTTCTAGGCCGCCAATCTGGGACTTGGGTCCACTGGCTTTCTCCAATTTACCATTTGGAAGATCACACTGACAGTACAAAGGTGCCCTTGTTCCCCCTCCTTCAGTAAACCTGGCTCTTCCATCCTCTCACTACGTCCCCTGATCTGAACTTAAGGGAGGCATGATGATAGGACCGAGAGCTTGTCTGTGGCTCTTCACCCATAGGTGGGGCCCTCTCCCAAGGGAGGAAGAGTGGGGGTTCAGGGCAGGCACCAGCAGCTCATGGGAGGGGTAGCCTGTGCCTTGTGTTTGCCCTCAAGGGTATGGGGTATGACTGAGGAGGGCTGGGCTTGGGTTGAGCTACTAAGGTGCTGGTTGGCAGGTCCTTCCTCAGCCTTGTCAGTAGCTCCCCGCTTTCCTTCAAAACCCTCATTTCCACTTAGTTTTCTGCAGGGATTTGTTGGAACAACTGCGAGCATGGCTGTGCTCACAGGGGTTGTCCACCTGACCCTTCTTCCTCCTGGGCATCTCTGCCTTTTTGGGTTAGCTGCTTCATCTTCCCAGGGTAACCATGATGAAAAAGGCATTAAAAAAAAAAAAAAGTAAAGGGAGAAAGTATCCAGAACTTTCTTGTGTGGCTGGTTTGTGTTGCTTGGACAGCTGAGGTTTGAGCTGCAGGGAATTGACTTGCACCAGAGCCCGGTGTCCCTCCATGGGTTGACAGCAGTTACCTCAGCAGACAGTCAGGAAATAAAGGGAGGGCTGAAATATCTATGGGGGAGCTAAGGAAATCTCCCCAGTGCCTTCTCCAGCTTTCATCATGCCTGTGTGCTGGGGAGGCTGCCCTGCCTCACCACCACACGCCTGGAGTCAGAAAGTGAGGGGGCGGCGGGTGAGCGAAACCCTGGTTTTGTGCGCATGGTGGCTAGATCGCAATCAAAAGCGTGTGTGTTTGTGAAATTACCTCCGCTAAACAATTAAGGATGTTTGAACACCTCTGCCCCCAGCTGATGCTTTGAAAGTGCTGGGTTTCTGTGCAGCATCATGCCCTCCCGCTTGGTTGTTGGCTGTTCCTGCAAGGTTGTGTTGAGGTGGGGGCTGATTTTTCTTGTCAAGCCTAGCTTAGCAACCCCAAGTAGTGAGAGGTGGTTTTTTTGGCTTTTTTTTTTTTTTTAAAAAAGAGGGGTGTGTATGTGAATCCCAAACACCCAAACTGGAACTTTATGGCAAGGCACAATATATTTTTGGGTCTGGCCTCACTAGCAGAGGCAGAATTGGAGGGCAGAACATGATCCCCACTGTGCAGGTTGCACAATAACCCAATGTCTGCTCATGACTCACTGGAGCTTCATCTGGTCTTCCCACTCCTGCAATATTTCACGACTGGGCAGCAAATCCAGCAGTATCAGTAGGTATTGAAATCCAGGGAAGTACTGTTTTCTTTGTTAACAGAAAATAGAAAGTGCAGAGTAGGCTGTGGTTAAGTCCCTGAACTGGGATCTGGGACTTGGCTCTGCTGCGATTTTCCTGTGATGTAAGCCATCCCATCCCTCTGTGCTGGCGCTCCCTCCTCATGCATGATATGGGGCAATGAGATGTTTATTCCTTCCCTCTCCCAATACATTTACAATATTGCTATTTAGATTATTTAGCCTTTGGGATGCAGACTCTATCGTAAGGTATGCTCATGCAAACATCTACTACCTTGAGGGATCACATCCAGTTTTTCCTGGATGTATCCTCTTCATCCCCTGATGTTCTAGGCAGGCAGAAACTTTCTGAGCCCAGCTACCTCTGCTTGTTTCTTTTTTAAAAATTGTTTTTCTGAAACGGCAAAAGGCTTTTGATAAGCAGCAGAAGAAAACTAGCTCAGCCAGCCATAGAGCTCTGAGGTGGGGGAGTCCCAGGGGTTGGGGGCTGAAGTACAGGGCTGCAGAGCTGAGCCCAGCTGGAGCTAGCAGAGCAACCTGGAGGGTAACGGGGGGTGGCACAACCTCCCTCCGTTCATGCCTGCACATGTTCATATGGACGGCTCTCTCCCTTACATATCCTGATCCTTCAGATTCAAGGGGTCATGCTTATCTTTCGTTCTGACCTGCCTTGGTGAATGAACCCAGCCTTGTGGTGGGTGAGGCTGGGCAGGAAGGATGCGGTGCTTGTGTGGGAAGGGCTATCAGATGAGGGAGGGAGGGCAGGTCGGGAATGAACAGAAATGTGTGGATTTGGCATGTGAAGGGTGGACTAGGAGGTGTTAGGACTTGGGAACCTGATGGGTGAAGCTCTGCAGGAGAAAGGCTTAGTGCTTTTAGATGTATTGGGTCATCTGGGGCAGTAAGACTGGGGTACCAAGGGACTTGGCTTGTGGAAGGAAGTAGTATTTCCAAAATGGACCTTTATTTGCCATGGGGGAAAATGTGGACAGCATGTCCATTGCTGCTGCTCTCCCCTGTTTTCCTTCTGCCTGAAATATGGCTGCTGTAAAGGATGGGTGGGAAAGCAGCCCTTTTGGAGGAGTTTGGGGTTGGGTATTAAGGCCTTGCTGTTGCTTTTCTTGGTCATTGCTGCCGGACTGATGGGATGAGCAGGAGGCTGCCAAGTGCACAGGAAGATGCAACACCCTGTCATCATGGGGTGCTGGTTGGCCATGAGCCTGGGTGAAGGCCAGGCTGATGGGATGGGGTGCTCAGAGGGAAATAAAAAGGGTGTGACCTCTGCATGAACCACACCAGCTTCCGCGGCCCCACCCAGGGTTGTTGTTTCCTTGCAGTCTCCTTATGAAACCCTGTTCACAGCCACTCCACCAGCCAGAGAGCCGAAGGTATGTGAAGCATTCCGGCAGTGAAAGCAGCCAGAGGGCAAAGGAGTTTCTGAATGGCCATCTCCGGGCTAACCCCAGTGCTTGCTGGGGCTTGTCTCTAACCTGACAAGCCACGGGTTATCACAGCCAAAGGGAGAAGGCATTGCCAGCATCAGAAACATAGCGTTCAGCTTGCAAGCTCCCGGCTGAGCCCTGTGCTGTGCCAAGTGGTGCAGCAAACGCTCTCGAGCACCGCTGGCGAGCAGAGATGCTCATTCAGGGGAGAGCCATGCTAATGTGACCTGAGAGGCCGGACACCACGGTGAGGGTCTGTCAGCACGCAGGGCGCAGTGCTGTGCGTTGAGCCATGCTGAGCACCTGCAGAAGCATTCCTAATTTAACCAGCCAGATTCTGGAGGAGACAGGGCAACTATGCCCTATAGGGTTGTATTCCATTTTGGGGGATATGGAGCAGCACATCTGGGGGAGTAGCATGTCTCATAATTAACAAGCTTGGGAGGTGCTTGGATGGCCTGGGAGAGACGCAGACCCTGTATGTTCATTAGAATGAATCGCTCTGCTTTACAAATGCATGAGGGGCTGCTCCAGCTGCCCTCTAAAGCAGAAGCACAGCAATCGTCCTTTCCAGAAATTACTATGATTTTCTTTCAGTCTCCCACCTGGGGATGTCTAACATGGATTTTCAGAGGATAGGAATTTAGCGCTTTTGGAAATATGGTTCATTTAAGGTAGTTCAGGGTTTGAAAACTTTGAATGCTTTTGAGCATCTGAGGTTTTCTTGTTTACTTGTTATTAGAGCAGTTGTTGCTTCAATTTTAATTTATTTTTCTTGGTGGTGAGGGGATTATACATCTAATCCTTTGTGGTCTGTATGCAGTATTAACTTTCCCTATCTCACTAAATGTTCCTTTATTCTGTGATATTCTAGGCTGAAACTTCTGGACTAATTATTTCTTTACAAAACTTCACTGTGAATCCTTTTGAAATCTGCACCATCTTTATTTTTATGGGATTGGGGTCATTTCTCTTTTACCCCAGGGTATGTGATCTGAGATGTATTGAAGTAATTGGAAGTGTTTCCCTGCGAGCTTGGTTTTAAATCAAGCTCTGGGTAAAGAAATCTGTAGAGCAAGGAAGGAAATCAACAGAAACCCAGAAGATTCCTACAGAATATTTCTTTTAAAAACTCAGATAATTAGACATCCTATTGGAAAAGCCATCTGGGGAACATCTGAACAATGCTTACAGGAGGCCAGAGTCTTAAATGCTGTTCTCAGACTTTAAAAAAGGGGGGATCAAAGACAGTAATGGTAATTAAAGCTGAGGATGCTCATGTGTCAGATGCTTAAGCTTCCTTCCTACAGAAGCTTAGAAAGGCTCTTTCCTGATATAAAGCTGTATAGCAGATTATCTGTATTGTGTGCGATGGGTTTCTTTCCCTCCCCTTTCCAACTGCCCAGACACAGTTGGATATGAGACAGATGATGGATCAATTCTTCTGCCTGATGTTTTCGACTGTAGTCCTGGATGTTTCCCAGTCTTCCAGGAATTGTTTTTCATGGCAGAAAGAGACCTGCTTCTAGATGGACCTGTTGATGCTTAGAAAAGGAATTTTGAAACCATTTGTTGAGGAGCTCCTTTAAGGTAACCGGAGGAGCCTGCGGTTGGTGACACCCGGCTCATGCCTCACACTACACCCACACGTGTTCTCATTGCATGCGATTACATGGTCTGGGATGTGTAATTGCCCGATTGTAATCTCTACACCCTACCAAATGTTGCATCATTTTGATTTTGCCTGGGTGCTGGGTGGCAAGCACTTTTTGGATGGAGTTTCTTGGCCCTTGAAGGATTCATAAAGTTTTTCCTGTGCTTTTGTTATAAAGCCTGATTTTATTTTTTAATTGTTTTATTTCTTGGGGGTGGAGGTTCAGTCACAGTAGGGAAGAATTTGCAATTAGCTAGAAAAGTACATCGGTGGTACAAAGCTGCTCTGAATAGCAGTGGAACTAAATTGTTCAAAAGATTCCTAAAACACAAACACTGCCTTGACTATTACAGCACCCAGTGTGAGCAAATCCCATTTACCCTTTTCCAGCTGTGTCAATTCATCCCATTCTGTGCTGCTGAGAGGCTGGATGCCCACCAGGAAAGCAGGCAAGAGCCAGATGCATTAGTCACCTACCTCAGCCTAACAGGGCCCAAGGTCAGATGATGCAAAAATTACTTCCAAAATACCTACCAAGAATAATCCAGCTAGGAGATAAGGCTTTGCCTATCTGCAGGTCTGCCCTGAGCTCGGCACCAGGCAGCGGTGGCAC
>NW_010256980.1:36685-49623 GCF_000690775.1 Eurypyga helias | reverse complement strand
AGGAATGCAAATGGCATGCTGTAACGGGGCAATGAAGCCATCTGATGGCACACCCAGGCACTCTTTTATTGTGGATGAACGTCTATTTCTGTCCTTTGGAAATGAGCCATCTAAAAGTAAATGTTTAGTCAGCCTTGCAAGCTGTCTGAAATGCATGCCGTGCCTGTGACAGTGCGGCTTTATGGGGATGGGGCTGACTTTTCTTTGCCAGATGTGATCCTGCTATAAAGAAAATCTACATTCAAAAGAGATGGTAAGGTGTGGGTGAAGTTACATTTTCTGCCCTAGAAAACTGAGCTATAAGGGAGAAAAAGGAGTCTGCCACATCTGCAAGGACTCATAAAGGGCATGGGGAGCTTTCCCTGCTGTAGAGGTTGTGTCCTTCAAAAGAAGCCCTGACTCTGGCTTTGGCACAGTACTGAGAGTCGCTGTTGATATTTCACTTGCAGGCATGAGTGGAGTTTCTTGGCTTTGTGTTGGGGCTGGCTTCTTGCTTTGGCCAGGAGCTGCAGCTGTAGTCTGTGAGGGAACGGAGAAGGTGGCGCAGTGAAAAGTAGGGTTTGGTCACAGTGATGAGGATGCCATGGCCACCAAAGCAAATGGGTTTGTGCCGTCAGACACCAAACAGGCATCTTCACCTCGAGTTACTGATCCATGAACATGTTGCCAGACAGCAAAAGCAAGCTCTCAAGTGGGGCAGAGTACGCCTACGGTGGGGCACCGGGCAGTGTGGGGCAAGAGGGACAGAGAAAACACCAGCAGCTGAGCACAGTGACTTGGCCAAAACCCAGCTGAGAACAGAAAGCCAGATCTTCAGGCTTTGGCTGTTGGAGACCTGCAGCTCAGACTGTGTGAGATTTGGGTCTGGGTTTTAGCTCCTTAGGGAGAGGAGCGAGTTACAAAATGTGGATCTGGGTTCAGGTTACAATTCTGGTCCCCAGGGCTATTCCAGGTGTTCAAGTAAGAACTTTTGGCAGAGGCCCATCTCTAATTAGGCATATTCTTTAAAAGTATTTTCCTTCCTCAGCTCCTGTGCTCTTGGCTTGCCTCCACTAGCCCTCTTTGCTGTGTTAGAGTACAGTTTGCTGGGTATATTAATTGAACTGTTTACACACCTGGTTTCCTGCAAGAATAGACACCTAGCTCCTTCTTTTGAAAAGTCTAGCCCAGAGGCTATAAACAGGAATTGTGCTATGTCTGGAAAAGCTGAACTGCTGCTTATCTGCACTCCCTCAGGCTGTGGGAGCAGCAGCAGCTGCAGACATGGGTCAGTTGAGCATGGAAACCAGCTTTTGCACACTCTTCTCACCAGTCCTGTCCTCCCACCCTTGCTCAGGTCATCCAGCAGCTGAGGAGCCACCTTCTTTGCAGGGTTATTACCTTTTATTGTGATGGTGACAAGAGGGGCCCCATCTGGCATTTGGGTTAGCTCAGAAACATATTTTTTGCCTTGTGTATGAAAGCTGGGGGTGTCATCCTGGAGCTCTTCCAGGACTGCTGATGGGAGCTTTCCTCCCTTTTCACAGCTCTCCTTTCCAAGGTTAGTTTCTGTCCATGCTCCCCAAAAGCAGTGGTGCATTCATAAAAGTACATGCAGAGTGTAAGTACACTTCCAGTCATGGCTGAGTGGCATCTTTCGTAGCAATTGTGTGGCTCAAAGAATGGTTGAGGAAAGAGAAGGTTGGTAAGGCTTGTGTAGTACAGATCACATTAAATTGTTCCTCATGGTCTCTTTGGGGTTAGAATGTATAAGCATAAACAAGTGCCATTGCACAACTTTGATTTCAAGGTATAAGAGGAGGAGAAAGGCAGCACACAATCACTTGGCTGATGCTGTCAAGGATTTCTGCTTCTGAGTCAGGTACTATTGGAAAAACCCCATAGAGCTTCCTCAGGTGGTAAAACAGACCCTCAGACTCTGCTGCAGAGTTCCCCCTCGCACCAGTGTGCCCTCTGTACTGCACTCTGCCCACTGATTTTGGGGACATGCCATCAGCTTCTGAATCCCACTTTGAAGCCGTTGTTTTACTGGGTGACACTGAGTTTTGTTTTGCTGCTTCATTTCTTTGCTGAACATCACTTGAACTTCATCTGGAAGACAGCAGCTAACCGGTGTAAGGCCATCAGGTGGGAGGGTCGGTGTGCTGTGCTGTTGGTGGTCCGCAGGCCATGGAGTGTGATGCTGATGTGCTGGGCCTTGGCATCTTTAACTTTCTGTACTGCTTGAGGTTTCCAAAGCACTGTCGGTGAAGGCCCCTGGATGAGTCCCTCAAGGCAGGCCCTTGGGAAGGGGGCATGCAGATGCCTGGGCTGGGAATAAGGAACAAGAAATCAGATGCACCTTAGGGCAAAATTTGCTATCCAAATTCCAGTCCAGCTAGGAATGGAAAGTGCTGCTGTTCCCAAAGCACTGGGCTGCATGGGGATTACTCCAACAGGCCCCCAAAGGGGACACAAATTCATCCAGTGGGGAAAGAAAAAAGGGCATGATATTAGCTTTTGGGTAGTCGTGCTGTGAAGGAACCCCAGCAACTCTGTCTGGGACCAGCACAGCTCCTAATCACCCAGCAAGTAGTGACTTCGTCGTTGAACTTTGTGTTGGCATTGATTCTTGCTTGGCTGCTGATTGTTGGTTATATGCCATAGGTGTTATGAGCTGTAAGGGCTGGGAAATCTCAGCTCTGGAAAGAGGCCCGGAAGGATGAAGGTGGCAGGTACTTTCATCCAGGCTTGCGTCAAAACCCTCCACGGAGAAAGAAGAGCGGGCTTACGCTGTCACCCTGCTTTTACCTTTTCGTCCTGCGTAATCATCCTCCTCTGCCAAAAAAAGAAATTGGGGCTCTTGATAGAAACCAGTGACTAGCTGGATCCAGCGTGAAGCAGCGCGACCATTTGTGCTGCGCTCTGTGCTCCTGCTAATGGTATCAAATCAAGCAGGAAATTATTTTTGGAGCAGCGAAGCATGTTGAAACCCAGCAGAAGGCAGCTGTTTGCGTAACTGGAGTTGTGGGAGAGCTGCCTCCCTTGTTGCCAAGCGCTCAACTTCCTATACTGGTGAGAAACCGTTTCCCCGCTCCCGGCAGTGTGAGCAAATCCCTTCAGGCTTGGGAGGCTGGGCTCGGTCCAGCATCCATCATTCTTGTAACGCCTGCTTCACCGCTCTCAAAGTCCCCAGATGGTTTTCTGTGGGGGTCTGAACTACCTGATTCTGACTGCTTGGATCACTGCTCATCCCTCTCCTTAAAAAGAAATGACCTGCAAAAATGAAGGGTTTTGTTTAGAGTTTCAAATGCATTTTGGTTAACTCCCAGCAGAGGTTCACGTCTGGCAAACAGCCCATGCTGGAAGTGAAACATTAGTTCTGCCTCAGCCTGAGCATCTGCACCATGTTTTTACACCCTGGCTGGGTTTCCAGCACCAGTTCGGTGCCCCGGCGCTACCCACAGTGCCTGGGCTGCCTTTACAAGGACGTGTCCTGGCACGCAGCTCCTTTGGCTGTGCTTCCGTAGCTCCTTTTCAATTTGGATTTTTGAGCATCTCCCAAATGTCTAACAGGAGCTTGATTAAATTTTTTTGGGGGATGGGTCTTTGCATGCTGGTCCTTTTTCACTCACTTGCAATACCATTTGTAACTTTTCTTTCTGCTCTGTCACTGCAAGCTGGTGTCCAGGCACTGGCCTTGCCTCTTGGAGGTGGCTCCAGCTGTATGTTGATGGATCTCCTATGCAGACAGTCTTGTCACACTGGGCTCTGCTTGGCTCTTATACCCTCATACCAGAGCAGAAATAAATCCCTTCAGTCCTACAGTGAAACGTTGTGCCCTGTAAAATAGTATCATTAATGTGGGTTGTAGGATTGCATTAGCTAGAAAGAATGAGAGCGTGCCACGGCTGCAGATATGCCAATTGACCTGGTGCAGATGGGGCTTAAATTCCTGCCCCCAAAATGTGATGCTTCTGCACAGAAGGGAAGGACCAAGCCAGCATGGAGAGGTTTTGAAATCTGCCATGGGGGTATAAAGCCTTTTTTGTTTGTAGACTTATGTCATCCCTCGGTCATGCAAATGCCACCCCAGAAGAAAGACTTTTTCACATTGCTGCCTTGTTCTGGAAAAGTCCCTCCCAGATTATTCATGACTGCTGACTCCTTCAGCCATGTGCCCCTTTCCTAAGGGCTGTAGGGTGGAAAGAAATTCCCTGACGCAGTGAAAGGCAGGAAAAAATCCAGTGCGCTTGAACTGAGTCAGCCTCAAGTATTTATGGTTTTCCAGTTGGGTAATTAAGTTCTCATGCAGCCAGTTATGGTTAGAAAAGTTGTCTGTCCTGCACTGGGTTGAAGTTGGTCACCGTTACGTGAATGGGGTCTCATTGCCGGTGTACAGAGCTATTTCCATACTCTATAAAAGTCTTGGTGAAATAAATGTAAAGTTAATTTCAAAAGAAAACAGTTGTTTCACTTTATAGTAACCTTTCAATGTAAGTGCTTGATGGCTTCTGGGTGGTTTGGTAATCGATGATGGAGCCTTTTATTTCTGCCTGTCCCATCCATGCCTGGTATTGCAGCTGCCAGATATTCCACTCTCTAAGGCTGTTTGTTGCTTTATGGTTTTAGTTGCAAATCCAATTGTTTTCCCCTTGCCAGTTAATTGCTCTCCCTGTGGCATCATTATGTCCCATGACTTTGGTTTTGTTTAATTTGGTTTGGGAGGGAGACAGGATGGGGTGGGTGCACCTTTGAAGACCTCCCAGGTCCATCCCAAGTGTGCTCTCTCCCTTACTTTTCAGATCTATGTCTTTTCTTAGTCGTGCTAAGCTGACCCTCTGTTGGCCTCCATCTTTTTTGCCCAGATGAGGGGGTTAAAGAAAAGCAGTGGAACCCCCCCATGTTTGGAGGATGCTTTAACTGGTCCTTCGTGCTTTGCCTGCTCCAAAGCCATCCTGTGGTCTACAGTGCTTCAGCCCAAATTCCTTGGGTGCTAAACTGAATCATGTATTAAGTTGTACCCCAAAAGGGAATCACATTTCCTGACAAAAAAATGCTATCCATCCCATAAAATGAAGTTAGGATGAACCTTAAAGGCTAATAATCCTGCAGTGCCAAGGAAGACAGCAGCTTCAGAGTTTGAGGAGCAGTATACTAAATTAATTGGTTTGCAACCACCAAGGTAAGTCCTCTTTCCTCAGATGAATGAGATAGTTATGTCTGAAGCAATGCTTCTATTTCTCTGCTGATATTTTACCAAAGGGTTGCTGTAGGGAAGGGTTTGATTTCTTTTGTCGCCTTATCTCTGGGAACAACTTTGGTTCCTGTTTCAGTGACTTTCCTGCAAAGCATAAGACTAAAAAGAGGCTTATTGTCTCTTTGAACTGCCTTTTGCTCTGAGGAATGAGGATGTAATTGCATCGTAGGAAGGACAAAGTGAACATGTTCAGGCTTGTCCTGCCTGATCTTTCCCGTTTCTTTGCTCCCCCTTGCAGCTAGCACTCATGATTGGGATTTTCCAACCGATAAAGCCTTGGCTAGCCTAGGGGCTAATATGCTTTTAGCTAAATGAACTCTCTGGACAGCTGGATGTGCGGTTTCTTTTGGTGCCAGCCAAAACCAGGAATCGCCACTTTGTGTTTGCCACCAGGCAGGCATCAGTCTCTTGCTGTTCATGTCTGTAGGATGAGCACAGACACAGACTCGGGCAGATGGCTTTAATATTCCCTCTGGGATAATTTTTTCCACATGTTTAGTGATCTTTCAGTACTCTCTTCTCTTTTTCAGTCATGTTTGTATTTTACGAGAAATAGGTCTGTGGAAGAAATTAAAGGCAAATATTAACCGGACTTAAAGCAAGCCAAAAAGAACATCCCTAAAGCCCTCAAATCCTGTGGTGTTTTGCTTTTAGGATATCTCATTATTACTGTAGTTGAAATACAGGGTTTGTTGGCTATATCTGTAGATACAATAAGTTGTGCTTAGTTTGCGTCAGTTAGTAAAAAATTGCCTTTTTCTCAGGCCAGTTTAACTGCCAGCCTTGATCTGAAGCTGGGATTAAAGGTAAAGGTGCTGGTGCTAAAATTATACTGTCTTTCTTTTTTTTTTCCCTCAACTGATGCTACCTGATAACTTATTAAAGAGCAGTGAATTTCAGGTCCTTTCCTGCTGCTGATCCATCTCTCTGCTCTATGGCTGTGTCTTTGTACTGGCTGCCCTCGTTCTGATGGGGTTTGGCAGCCACCATATCTACACTGCTGATGCTGGACCTGATCCTGTAAACCCTTTTCAGCTTTTACTGATTTTTGCGTCTTTTTCATGATGCCCCCAGCTGATCTTTTCCAACTCTTTCTGTCTTGCTCCCAGTGCAGCCAGGATTTCAGTGTTTCTTGCTAATTCCTCGGGATCCACATGGTTTGTTTTACTTTGACCCTGTGGTTTGTACTCAGTCCTTCCTCTGACAAGTTTCCACTGACTCAAATTCAAGCTTTAATTGAGTCGGGGCTGCAGGATGCGTCCCTGGGGCAAAGTCTGTTCCTAGGGCAGCTGGTTCTAGTGGAGCTGGGCCAGTGGACACTGGCATGTGATGGCAAGGCTCCTTGGGGTGGAATTCATGAAATGGTAGTAGGGATGTTGCGCATTTCCAAATCTACGTATGTGTGCTTCTCCCGTCAATGGTGCTCTAACATGCAGTGCTGTCATCGTGTTGTCAGGGGTGCAAGACGCAGCGAGTTGAGTGTTCCCGTTGCATTGGTGTTGTGACTGGGGCAGCAGAGAAGGCTTTTGGGGGATCCAGGGAAAAGGAAGAGTGGGGAAAAATGTGGTCTTCTGGCCTGAGCAATAAATTTGCATGTGGGAGACCTGATTTTTAAGGCATTTTTTTTCCCCCCACTGTGATGTTTATTGAACCTTACCAGAGCACTTTGGGAAATGAAGCACAGAAAACCTATGAGTACATAAGGGGTGTTTCCACCATTGTCACCCACAGGGATGTTATAAATTGTGAGATTTGGTGTTTCCACTGTGATGTTTATTGAACCTTACCAGAGCACTTTGGGAAATGAAGCACAGAAAACCTATGAGTACATTAAGGGGTGTTTCCACCATTGTCACCCACAGGGATGTTATAAAGATAAATTGTGAGATGTGGTGTTTCTCAGCTGCTACTATTAGATCTGTCTATGTAAGAAAGGAAAAATTTATATAAGGACTTACGGGGGCTGATGTGGACTCAGGTCTGGAGATCCTTGTACTTTGGACACCCCAGCATTTCCCTGGTGCTGTATGTCCAAGAGGCTTGACAGCACTTTGAAGTTCATGATTTCATGTTTTAGCCCTGCTGAAAATAGAATTGGAGTGAAATGAAAACGCACGATTCTTTTTCATTGTGTGCTGAAAAAAGAAAAACCCAACCCACCAGTCATGTCAGGAGGTAAATAATTTCCTTATCAACCAGTTTGTCTGTTTATTTGGAACTCTGATGCTGTAAAAGCAGCCAGCTCCTGTAAGGTTCCAGGACATCACAAGAGCCAGTGTAAAATCACTGTCGCTGCTGGCCACCTTAACATGGCCCATTGCTGCCTTGAGTTACCTGGTTGGAGCATCTAAAATACAGGTGTTCCCTAAGTTGTCCTGCCAAAGAACTGTGTGGTCTCTGGCTCTTGCAACATCAGATGGCTTGAAATGTAAATCTTCTAGGTACAGCAAACCCCAAGTGTGCTGCAGGCCAGCACTTTGCGCATTGGAGCCCCAGAAATGTATAATCGAAGGTTTCCGAACTCCTCTGCAGACAGCTGGTGGCTCACACGCTGCTCAACCCTCCTTGTTCCCAGCTGCTAATTTGCAATTAAACATAACTAAAAATACTGTAACCACTCCATACAGGGCTGTCAGGTAGCTTGCTGTTGCTGTCATTTGGTGGTGAAGGGAGCAGGCTTCTGCCGTAAGCGTGTGGCTGGGTGGAGAGGCTGCCGATGAGGCTGCCTAAGATGTGGTTCCCACCGAGCACTCCTGTAAATACCAGTTCAACGTAGCTGATACTAACTGGCATCTCTGTAGGTGGTCTTACTAGTGGGGCCAAGATGAAACGTGGTGTGAAGATTGAATGATGCCTTTCCCCCCCCCCCCCCCCCAAGGGGAGTGCCTCCAACTGAGAGCAAAGGTGTGCTAGAGCTTGAAGTGCAACCGCTGTACCAGGTTTGCAGGTAAAGGATGTTCTCATTCAGGGCTCTGGCAATGCTGGAATCCACTGAAATTTGCAAGATTCATAGAAGAGCCTACAATTACCTTTGACTGGTAGGAAATACATTAGATCTGTTTTCAGTTCATTGCTCCAAAAAGTACAAGCAACTTCAGTTACTATTGATTGTGCTTTTTAACCCAAATAAACTATTTTCTACAACGCTGAACAAAGTAGTTGAAATTACAGCATTCAATGCAATGTTTCCTATCAGTTCCTTGGCTAGTGTTTTTTCTAAAACCTGTGTAGGGGAGAAAACTACTACAATTTGAAAACATGGAACACAAGAACAACCTCCTTTCTGAATGTATTTAACATGCAGAAACCATTGTCATTATGGAAGGAGGGAAACAAAATACTTAATTGGGGGAGTTCAGTAAATATAGTAACAGCGAGACCACTCCTGGTCTGAGTGTATAAAGCCTGCCCAAGCAAGCAAACCATGCACCTTTTAATTAATGGTTTTGCCCATTATTGAAATGGAGTGACTCACTCTTCTCATACAGATGCTGCCTTCTGGGGTCAAAATGAAATCAAATCAGCTGCACCACAGCCCTCAGGCTCTGTCCTTGCTGGAGAAAGGGTTGTGTTCAGGGGGTTTGTTGTGTAACTGAAGAGGTTGGAGAGGGATGCTGGAAAGTCTTCCACCTGATGTGTGGAAAGTTTTGTTTGTGACTTTTGCATATTAGCATTCCAGCATTATTTCCTGTACAAAATTAGCCCCAGTGTGTCCTATTTCATTAAAAGGTCATACTAGACAAAAGGCACTAGAGCCCTTGATGCAGCCCAGCAAGACTTTTCACACTTCGAGGTAGGAGCTTTTGGCTGCCACTATTTGTTCCAAGGCAAGATCAGTCTGTGCTGTACCTCTGGTAAGATGCTGCATGTACGGTTACTTACCTCAAGCTAAAGAAATAATTTGTTTTGCCAGGGATTGCGTAGTTTAAGAATATTGTTCACATGAATGTGGTCCTGTTAAGAGATGAAATTTGTCAGACTTGGCTAGCCACTGATTTTGCTATTTACCTTGTTAGCCTTTGGGTGTGGGGTGTGGAGGGAGCCCTTCCTTTTGCATGACACAAGGATTGCGCTCCTGGATCATGGCAAGTAGCTTTGCCAGTGCCCTGCATGCAAAAGGGACTGGCAAAGGAAGAAGCTTGAGTCCTTTGGTGGGACAATGATGGGACATCTCCAAGCATTGGCAAAAGAGGTAGTTGCCTACAGCATCGGACTGTCTGCCCACAGTCCTGTTGTCTACTTGCCTTGTGCCAGAGTGGCAAGAAGGCATGCTCATCGAGGAAAGCCAGAGCATCTGGTGTCTGTGTCTGGTTTTGGATGGTGGGAGAGGTCCTCTTGGAAGTAGCAGTTGCTGCTTCTATCCTTAGTGCCAGCAAAGGCAGTAGTCCTGGCTCACCAAGAGCTCTCTTTATGCTTTCTTCCCAGCCAAATCCTACCCCTTCCCCTGGCAGGAACTACCCGGACCCCACCCCTCATCCTTGGGCAGCAAAATTCAGCTCTGCCTACGCATTGTTTTGAGCCAGCTCTGAGTAAATGAGTGCATCACGATCGGTGATAGGTAAAAACTCCAGCCAATGCCAAACATTTGGATCCTCCAAAGTCACTGCTGTAAGTTGAGACCTGATGGGCTGGGAGCGCAGCCCATGTTACTATAGCAAATCCTCAACAGTTTCCTGCCCAGCTGAGTCTTTTGGAGTCTGAAGTGTTGTAACCTCATAAAAGCTAGAAAAAAAACTTGAACTCATTCAAAGATTATTTCACACCACCTACAGTATTCTATGAAGTCAGACATGCTGTAACATATGATTAATGATGCGTTCGGTAGTGAGTCACCGTGTAGTCTAGCAAGCACTGCTCACCTTCCAACCAGTCTGTGCGTGGGAGTCCTTATGCAGTGACACACCCAAACCGAGTGTTTTAATCATTTACCACATTCTGAGCTTGGAGGAGCAGATTTTATTGTTGATTTAAAAAAATTTTAAAAGGAATTACTTAAAGACTTTACCACCCGTTAAGGAACAAACCTCCACCATGAAGAAGGTGGGGCAGGGGGCATCCCAAAAAACTATTATTGCTTTGTATGGTTGGAGTATCCATGAAAATGACTGGGAAAGATCTATGTTTGAAAAATGAGGGATTGCATCTTTGTGTAATATTGATTAGTCACTTGATATGATACCTGAATGTTTCTTGGACTGAAATGTAGCATTACCATTTCCCAGTTGAGTGGCACACACGTGAAGTGAGAGTTGTGCTTATTCTTATTTATTGGCTAAAACAGAAATTAAAAAAAACCCAAACCCAAACCAGCATTTTTCTGGGAATAAGCTAAAATGAGCCTATCTGGTTTGTGAGATGGTGGTAGGAGACGTGGTTTTAATTTCTGCTGCAGAGGAAGGAATTACGCTTGTGTCTCAATGGGATCTGGTATCCTTTCTCCAACAAAGTCATAGTAAGAGGCCTAGGGAAGAGAGAGAGATGGACAAACTTGCATAATACTCCACTGATTACTTTTCCAGCTTCCAACCATTTTCAGCTTTGGGGATTTCCTGACATAAATGAATGTGGTTTGTGACTCTAGTAACCTTCAATACATCATTCTTCCAAGTGCTTGTCTGGTCTCTCCTTGTACCTGTCTAAACCTTTTGCTTCCACAACACCAGTAGCAACAAACTCCACCAACCTTTTACATGTTGTGAGAAGAATTAGGCCTTTCTCTTTGGTCCTTCTCAGTCCTTGTGGAGGAAATGACCATGTCAGTCACTTCTTAAACCTCTGCTCCAAGTCCGTCACAAAATTGTGGATCCTTATTAGATGTCCCTTGGACATATCCTTCCAGGCGTGAAGGCTGTCAGCCTCCTCGGGCATAAAACCAGTTGCTGTGAATTGTCCTTATTGCTGTTCTCTGAGCCTGCTTCACTTCTTAGATACCTTTTTGAGAGGGGGGGACCAGGATTGCATGCACTATTCAAAGTACTGGTGAACCAGGATTTTATACAGTGGTTTGAAGAGGTTCTCTTCTCTGTTCACTTGCAGTTTCTTTCATGGTAATCCCTAATGTTTAATTAGCTGAGCCAATGGTTTTGTGGAAGTCTGTGAAAGTCCAAATGTCTCACTCCTGCATAATAATAAGCATTTCAGAAACCATAATTTCATATGTGAATTTAAGACTTGTTTTCCCTGTATTCATCCCTTTAAATTTAATCTGCACTGACTCTCAGCTGCCACGTTATTGCCCAATTCCTCAGCCCTGTAAGAGCCATACGCAATTTCCCACTGACTGCTCTTTTCACCAGTACTCTTTCAGTTGCATATCCTCAGCAAACTTTCTTACCTCGCTGCTGCTCCAGATCGTTCACAGATCAAACAGTGCATGTCCTGGCCTCACTGTTGTGGATGCCTCTGTTGTGAGAACTGACCACTGACACCTACTTTCTGATGCCTATCTTGACCTGCCCTAGCTCATCCAGTATTAACACTGCTGGGACCAAAGCCAGATGTTGCAAGCCCCCATTCAGGGAATGCAGCTCATACCTGGTCCTTGGATAGACTCCTCCATTTCTAGATGTACAGGGTGATACAGTGGAGCATGAGGCAAGCAACTCCCTTTTGGGGAGTGCAATTTATTCCCCCATTTGTTATAAATGCATGTAAACGTGCAAGTGTTTGGTGCAGCAAGATGCCAGTGGTACTGTCTGCATCGTGCAATAGGGAAGAGCAATAATCACACATAGAAGTGTGAGCTTTGAATTTGCAAAGTGTCATATTTTGAAATAGGATGTTTTACTAGAAAAGAGCACAGAAGAATAAATGATACTCAAAATTAGAGGCGGATTATGGGCAAAGCACGCAAATCCGCCCACGTCTTAGTGAAGTGTAACTGATACGCCTCTTCCGGCAATTAGCCGAGTTCCTCAGAAGAGCTCTGCGTTGGATCAGGAAGCAGGACGGGCTGGCGCAGACAGGCTGCTCCAGCTGCCTGGGAATTAGCATCCTGCCACAACTGTCCCCTTCACACCCGGCAGTGGGATCTGCTGTACTTGAGCTGGGGCTGTGGCAGGGGCTGGTTCATTTGAGCTGCTTTGCATTGCTGGGATTTTCTCTGCAGCAGGCACTCTCAGGGTGACAGAGCCTCTGACTGACAGGCTGTCTTATCCATTCACATTTTCTCTGTGGAAGAAATCCAAGTGTTTTTATTCAATGCCTGCACTGACCTAAAGTGTTTTTTCTGCAAGGTCAAGTGTCAGGTCCCACCAGCCACCCTCCTTTGTGCTGGGTTGGTGACACACAGAGTAGTGAATATTCCTTAAGGGAAGTTAAGCCACAGGTATCCAATGACTATGGGACGGCTGTGAGCTCCTGGCCCACGCCGGGTGTCCCTAGCACATGGCAGCTCTGACGTGCCTCTGCGTTGCGCTCCTGGCTCTTTGCCCTGCTAATGCACCAGTGCCAATCCTTGGCGTCTCTCCCTCACCCAGTTCTGACGAAATGAGTGATACAGGATGCCTGTGCCCCCCTTCTTCTTTTCCTTTCCCACCACCCAAATTTTCCAGATGTGGATGCCACTACAAATAAGCTGTTGAATGAGCACTTGTCTGCGGGTGACTCATTCTCGCCCTGTGAGGGGCTCTGTGGAGGGAGCAGACACAAAGTCTCACCACCTCCTTGGACAGCCTATGGCAACGTCAGGCTGAACAGG
>NW_010256980.1:32804-36567 GCF_000690775.1 Eurypyga helias | reverse complement strand
GCTGATGTGTGGGTGGGGTGGATATCCGCTCAGGCTTTATGTTCTGTCTCTAGAGAAATCCCAGGCTTCTGGTGAAATAACAGGGAAATTGCAACCAAAGGAGTCCCACTGAGGGACCACAGTCAAATACGAGTGATTTATCCTAGGCGATTGGTCCTACGTCGTGTGATGTGCTTTCTACCTGACCATGAGGCAGCAAGTGAGAAAGGGCATCTTTCTCCAGCACTCGTCCATTGGAGGCTGCGCTTGTTCCTGCCTGGGATTCCACACTCCTTCAGGTGGCATTAACCTGCACTCCTCACTTCACATACCGTTTTTGCGTGGGCGTTTGCTTGGACAGGAGAGCAAGGAGGGAGGAAAACTAGTGTCATGCTTATTTATGCCTTTGGGTGATGTTTTTTCCATGAGGACAGGGAGTAGGAACTGCGGAAGGGTTTGGGGTTTTTTGGCTTTCTTCTCAAAGACACAGGTAATGTGATGGGTGATACTGGCTGCCCTTTGCCTGCTGGGCTGCCTTGAAGCCCGCTGAGCAATGGGCTGTCTAAGCCTATTTGTGTCGTTGTGCTTTTTCTTAGCCTGGGCTGCGCAAGCCAGGCTCTCTGTACACTTGCATGAGCGTCTTAGGAAACGTGAAACTGTTTGAGGGTCAGGAAATCTATTTTTGATCGAGGATTTTGTGGTTTTGTTTCTTTCAGAAGCATTGGTGAAACTTTGTGCTTGCTTTTTTTGTCTCGAGGAGGAATCTCAACAGCATAGACCAGACCACAATGGGTCAAAGATGAAATATATTCAGCAAGCATTGTCAAGGCAGTAAAACAAAATTCCTTGAACAAAATCATCACTAATTCACAATAAGTTATGCACTAAGTTTACATGTCACTAAGTTCTCAGGAACACAGTGGCCATTGCTCACTTTCTTATGGACTCAAAGCTGTTCACTGGAGAGCATGGTTTGGGGTCATGGTTTCACCTAAAGGTTTTCTTTCTTTTCATCTCACCAGCTGTTTTTCACCCATATCTGCCCCTCTAAGTGTGTGAGTAGATGAGTGGATAGTGTGGCCAGACTGCAATCACAGAAATATTTTGAGAGTCCTTTCAGAGCTTTTTAAGGAATCTGGGCCGGCTCTCAATGCTGTCTTTATGCGGTGCAGTTTTAAAGTAGGAGTGAGTCACTTAAAAACAATCTGTTCTCTCTCCATGTTCAACTTTGACTTTATTAAGGAAAAGAGAAAGAAAACAAACACGATCCCATTCGCTGCCGAAATACACATTGATCCTTTAATCCTCAAGGAATCATTGGGAACTGCTTCCTCCTCAAAAGAATTGCTGTATTGACGCAACATGTAATTGTGCAATTACACACGAGCGTTTTTCTCCTGGGCTTTGCAGAGCAGGACTCTGTGGCTGGAATGCTAATCAGAGAGCGACTGATACCATCTCGCAGCACGCATAGCCTGAATGCAGCCTACTGGCTAGCAGCAAACCTTAGATACCTTCATGAGTCTGTCCCAGTCTTTTCAGGCAGGAAACCAAAATTGAGAATCACAGCCCAGCAAGGTCAGAGAGAGGACTGAAATTTGGGCTGGATCCCAAAACTGTGTCCCGTATTGGTTTGTTGTAGCCTTCCATGGATGAAAGCTGGAGGCTCAGTCACCCATCCCTCCTCAGCACTGGCTGGGGACTTCAGCTGGCAGGTATCAGTGGGAACCGTGTTTACATGCTGTTATCTGCGAGCTGAAAGCATTACCTGCCTGCAAATTCCTGGTCAGTGGCTTCTTTTCTGCTCCTGTGCCACTGCCTCATCTCAACATGGTGCGCGTGCCTTTGTGGGATTGGATTTTTCATGGACATTTTTCTTCAAAGCTAGTGGGAAATGCTCTGCATATGTGTTTGTGCATATATATGTATGTATATATGCCCACGCATACTTGGTTAGGCAGGCCCCACTTTCCAAGATCTGTGTTTGCTATAAACTCCGCCAGATTTTTCTGATGCTTCATATTTGCCACTTCTGACTTCTGGGGCATGCAACACTTGGGGCAGAGCTGTAAAACATCAATTCCGGGAGCTGGGGACCCTCTGGGAGCCCTTTCCATCACCTGTGTTACTGTCTCACATCTTGATTCAGAAACTGAACCTTGGTTGCATTCATTTGCCTCATACTAATTGACCCTGATGGGAGCAGGTTGCGAAGTAAAGCAGAGCACGTCCTCGCTTCGCCTCTCCTGGGAAGTGTGGTGCACAACGGGATTTACAGGTACCTGCAAGTACATACAGAGGCTGGTTAGGCACTAGGTGGTAAGAAATTACCCAATCCACTTGGGAACTGGGCTTGTTTAGCCTTGAGAAGAGGAGGCTGAGAGGAGACCTGATCACTGCCTACAACTACCTGAAAGGAGGTTGTGGAGAAGTGGGTGTTGGTCTCTTCTCCCTAATGACAGATGATCGGACGAGGGGGAATGGACTCAAGCTGCGCCAGGGGAGGTTTAGATTGGACGTAAGGAAGAAGTTCTTCACCGAAAGGGTTATCACTCACTGGAACAGGCTGCCCAGGGAGGTGGTGGAGTCACCATCCCTGGATGTGTTTAAGAGACGGGTGGATGAGGTGCTGAGAGATATGGTTTAGTGGTGGATAGATACGGTTGGACTGGATGATCTCTAAGGTCTTTTCCAACCCAGTGATTCTATGATTCTATGAAATTCAACCCACCTCCAGCTGGCTTTGAATGCTAATATTTTTCTTTGAATTTAATCTGTTTACCATGATGTTAATGTTTGCAGCATCAATTCTGCTATTCCACCAGCGTTAAGGATGGAGTTTCCAGATGGGCAATCCTAGCTGTCAGCTGCTTATCCCTTATCCATGGCCACAGGCTACCAAGTGAGCTTTGTACCTGGCCACACCATCAGTCCTATGGCAAGTGTGCCCTGGGCTCACCCTCCTGCTTTTTGAAACACTTTACAGCTCTTTTAATGGATACTTTTAATGCATCCACCACACTTGCCTAATGACCTCAGGAAAATGAAAAGAAGAGGCTTTTGTAATGTTGTTAAGCAGCGTTTGGCTAATGTTATGAGCTCCTGGCCTCCAGGTCCCTCAGCTCGTGTGTGCTGGTTTTGGCTAAACCACAACATCATGTTTTCTCCTTATTTCTCAGAAACTTTTAAGTCAGGGCAAGCTGAGGCTGCTCCTGTTGGCAAAACCTAGTCCTCCTCCAAACTGAGCTGTTTGCTCTCTGCAGACAATTGTTCTGTGCCCTCCTGGCAGCAGGACCTTGGGGCACGTCAGTCCCGTGCAGGACAGGGCAATGCATTTTGTTCCTCCCTTTCATGGCAAGGCTGGAAACACACGAAGGGCAAGCAGCTGTAGTCTTAGCTGACAGCCTGAGAGAAGCTTTGCTAGTGGAAAAACCCAGGGAAGAGCAAAGGCGGCGGCTGGCAAAAGTCATCAAGGGACACTCTTCCCATAGAGAGGAGCAAAGGAATTATAAGGAACATGCTGAAGTACAGAGATAAAGTTACCCGAGTTATTTTGACCATAAAGCCCAGGACAGTAAAGGCTCTTAACCTCTATTAATCAGTGAGAAGCTGGAAGAGACCGCACAATGATCTCAGCTGCTGAGCCCTTTTGCTCCCTTTAATTTAATTGCATTAGTCCTGCCGGCATCTTTTGTTCTTCCACCTCGCTCAGGAAATCTGCTGCTGGTTTTGGCAGGACTCACTCTGGCTCCTCATGGCTGGTTTGCGGAGAGCCAGGAGGGAC